>NW_027196567.1:0-86044 GCF_038502225.1 Cherax quadricarinatus | reverse complement strand
ATCTTACAGGCATCTTATCCGACTTCCTTAAAAAGTCTGTGAAGGAACCTCTTGAACTTTCCGAAGTAGCTCGAGAAAAGTTCAATGAGATTAAAAATATCTTCTCGAAAGACCCTATACTTAAGATTCCAGATATTAATAAAACATTTTGTTTAAGAACTGATGCCTCCAATACTGGCTTAGGTGCGGTGCTACTACAATACCATGATGGTACTCCCTTCCCTGTATGCTTCCAAAGCCGGAAACTTCTTCCTGCAGAAACGAGATACTCCACCATAGAAAAGGAATGATTGGCCTTTGTGTGGGGTATCTCCAAACTTAAATTTTATTTACTGGGAAAAGAATTCATTTTAGAGACGGATCACAAACCTTTGATGTACCTAGAAACTTTTAAGGGAACCAACAGTCGCCTCTTGAGGTGGACATTGGCTCTCCAAGCTTTTAAGTTCCATATTGTGTATATTAATGGTTCATCAAATTATTTCTCTGACTGGTTAAGTTGTGACAGTCAGTAGAAGATTTGTTGCCTTACGCGACTTCCACATGTTAGAACGTTTTTCTCGCCTATTCTTCTTATACTCCTTGACTATAAGTCTTGGTATGGGGGAGTGTGAGGGAAAAGTTCAACAGATAGGAGTAGCAAGCGAGTATATGGTGATGATAGTTTGATTGCCAGCTGCTTGTTAAGGTTGGGTCAGTCTAGCTCCTGCAATCTCCTTCCCCCCTTTTCTCCCCACCCCAGAAGGTGACGTGTGGGGCTCCTGCCAAACAGTAATCACTTGACTCACAGCTTCCAGCACAACTGTAAGTAAAAGCCTGCTCCTATTCTAGTGGACTTATTGGTTGAAAGCTTCACTTTTGACCAATAATAAACTTAGTTCTTTCAGCCTTGATCTCCATGTTAGATGTTTTGATAATCACCACATCTTTTAGGTAATGTACTTATCATGGAGAGTGATTTCTTAAGCAGTGGGTAACCTGTGTCTCTTTCCAGCTTGGAATGACAGATCGGGTCACCTGCCAACCAACGAGAAGTGTTGAAGGAGAAAGACTGCATGTAGGTCATGAGACGTCACTTTTTGATCTACCTTCCTGATTAACTTGATTTACCTACCTGATTAACCTGATTAACTGTATGCCACCACAGGTCACAACCCCTCATCTTTGCAGTGGTGAAGAACCTGCATTCCTGTCACCTGGACTGACTATTCAAGGCTATAGACTCCGAGAAGAACTAGTCGTGGGTTGTCACCAACACGGCTACAATTTCTACAAGACGGTGTCAACCTCCACCAGACACCCCAGTATAACTGTACATATTAGCGTTGAATTCAAATGTCATTTTTCCATTTCATTTTTCACTTTTCTTTCAAGTAGGATACACAGTCATATTTAAATGTTTTATCTTTGCATTACTAAATAATACACAAATAACCCGCACATAGAAGAGAGGAGCTTACGACGACGTTTCGGTCCGACTTGGACCATTTACAAAGTCACACTAACCAGAAGTGGAGCAGGACGGCTATATATAGGCAGGAAGAGGTAGTGGTGGTAGTAGTAGTAGTAGTAGTGGTAGTAGTAGTAGTAGTAGTAGTAGTAGTAGTAGTAGTAGTAGTAGTAGTAGTAGTAGTAGTAGTAGTAGTAGTAGTAGTAGTAGTAGTAGTAGTAGTAGTAGTAGTAGTAGTAGTAGTAGCAGTAGTAGTAGTAGTAGTAGTAGTAGTAGTAGTAGTAGTAGTAGTAGTAGTAGTAGTAGTAGTAGTAGTAGTAGGAGTGGTAGTAGTAGTAGTGGTAGTAGTAGCAGTGGTGGTAGTAGTAGTAGTAGTAGTAGTAGTAGTAGTAGTGGTAGTAGTAGTGGTAGTAGTAGTAGTAGTAGTAGTAGTAGTAGTAGTGGTAGTAGTGGCAGTGGTAGTAGTAGTAGTAGTAGTAGTAGTAGTAGTAGTAGTGGTAGTAGTGGGGAACTTCATTATTTATTTCATCACTTCCCCTTCCACCCACCTCTGTGCACTTACTCTCCCTCTGTGGGCACCTAGCTCCCTTGCAGTGCTCCCCTTTCTTTATATTTGACTGGCTCCTCCTCCTTAGTTCCCCACTACTACTACTACTACTACCACTACTACTACTATTACTACTACCACCACTACCTCTTCCTGCCTATATATAGCCGTCCTGCTCCACTTCTGGTTAGTGTGACTTAGTAAACGGTCCAAGTCGGACCGAAACGTCGTCGTAAGCTCCTCTCTTACATGTGCGGGTTATTTGTGCATCGTTCCAGTCGCGGTATTGTGCCTTTTTTTTGTTATTTCTTTTCTTATGCCAAATCAAAGTCGAAAACAACATCCAGTATTTGGCCGCTACTTAAACAAGATGGGTCCTACACAGATGACAGCAAGGAAATGAGTGAGCTACTCAAGTCCCAATATGACTCAGTTTTTAGCAAGCCGCTAACCAGACTGAGAGTCGAAGATCAAAATTAATTTTTTATGAGAGAGCCGCAGAATTTGGTTAACACAAACCTATCTGATGTCATCCTGACGCCAAATGACTTCGAACAGGCGATAAATGACATGCCCATGCACTCTGCCCCAGGGCCAGACTCATGGAACTCCGTGTTCATCAAGAACTGCAAAAAGCCCCTATAACGAGTTTTTACCATCCTATGGAGAGGGAGCATGGACACGGGGGTCGTTCCACAGTTACTAAAAACAACAGACATAGCTCCACTCCACAAAGGGGACAGTAAAGCATTAACAAAGATCTTCAGACCGAGAGCACTAACATCCCATATCATAAAAATCTTTGAAAGGGTCCTAAGAAGCAAGATCGCCACCCATCTAGATACCCATCAATTACACAACCCAGGGCAACATGGGTTTAGAGCAGATCGCTCCTGTCTGTCTCAACTATTGGATCACTACGACAAGGTCCTAAATGCACTAGAAGACAAAAAGAATGCAGATGTAATATACACAGACTTTGCAAAAGCCTTCGTCAAGTATGACCATGGCGTAATAGCACACAAAATGCGTGCTAAAGGAATAAGAGGAAAAGTTGGTCGATGGATCTATAATTTCCTCACTAACAGAACACAGAGAGTAGTAGTCAACAGAGTAAAGTCTGAGGCGACTACGGTGAAAAGCTCTGTTACACAAGGCACAGTACTCGCTCCCATCTTGTTTCTCATCTTCATATCTGACACATACAAGGATGTCAGCCACAGCACCGTGTCTTCCTTTGCAGATAACACCCGAATCTGCATGACAGTGTCTTCCATTGCAGACACTACAAGGCTCCAGGCGGACATCAACCAAATCTTTCAGTGGGCTGCGGAAAACAATATGAAGTTCAGCGATGAGAAATTTCAATTACTCCGATATGGTAAACATGAGATAATTAAAACTTCATCAGAGTACAAAACAGATTCCGTCCACGAAATAGAGCGAAAAACCAACGTCAAAGACCTGGGAGTGATCTCACATTCAAGGACCATAACATTGTATCAATCGCATCTGCTAGAAAAATGACAGGATGGCTTGATAAAGCTCCTGGAGAGCGAAACGTTGCCACAGTAAAATGTCACATTAGTTGCACTAATGTGACCTTATACTTTACATATTGTAGGTAATTCTACCAACGTTATTACAAATGTTTTGTAAGTGGGATGAATTGTAAAGGACCTGCTTAGTATGGGCCAACAGGCTTGCTGCAGTGTTCCTCCTTTCTTATGTTCTTATGTATTAATAAGGTGGATATCAGCAAGGTCTTGAGGATATCTCTCCAGGAGAGAACCCGCTGTAATGGATTCAAATTGGACAAGTTTAGATTTAGAAGGGATATAGGAAAGTATTGGTTAGGAAATAGGGTAGTTGGTGAGTGGAACAGTCTACCTAGTTGGGTGATTGAGGCTAGGACTTTTGGTAGTTTTAAATACAGGTTGGATAAATACATGAGTTAGAGGGGTTGGATTTGAGTTATCAGAGCTTATTTCTTGGGTGGCATTGAAAACTGGGTTGGGCAAACGTTTTGTTAGTGGGATGGATTGTAAAGGACCTGCCAAGTATGGGCCAACAGGTCTGCTGCAGTGTTCCTCCTTTCTTATGTTCTCATGTTCTTATGGATAATGAGAACCTTCAAAACTAGGGATGCCAAGCCCATGATGACACTCTTCAGGTCGCTTGTTCTATCTAGGCTGGAATATTGCTGTATACTAACAGTACCTTTCAAGGCAGGTGATATTGCTGACCTAGAAAATGTACAGAGAACCTTCACGGCACGCATAACGGAGATAAAACACCTCAGTTACTGGGAGCGCTTGAGGTTCCTAAATCTGTACTCTCTGGAACGCAGGCGGGAGAGATACATAATTATATACACCTGGAAAATCCTAGAGGGACTAGTATCGAACTTGCACACGAAAATCACTCACAACGAAAGCAAAAGACCCGGCAGACGATGCAACATCCCCCCAATGAAAAGCAGGGGTGTCACTAGCACGTTAAGAGACAATACAGTAAGTGTCAGGTGCCCGAGACTGTTCAACTGTCTCCCAGCATACATAAGGGGGATTACCAATAGACCCCTGGTTCTCTTCAAGCTGGCACTGGACAAGCACCTAAAGTCGGTACCTTACCAGCCGGGCTGTGGCTCGTAAGTTGGTTTGCGTGCAGCCAGCAGTAACAGCCAGGTTGATCAGGCTCTGATCCACCAGGAGGCCTGGTCACAGACCGGGCCGCGGGGGCGTTGACCCCCGGAACTTTCTCCAGGTAAACTCCAGGTAAAGTCTAGAACATAAACTAGACACTCTGGAACTAAGCAACACCCACACCCAGTCTGTGGACACCATCAACACTAAAAGCCCAAGTCACCCTCCTTACTACCAACGTCATAGAAGAAAGATCACGAGTGGATCCACAACTTGCAAATGTCATCACCAACTTCCAGGACCATAATGACCAACAACAGCTATCTGACGCTGTTGTAGTTAATAGGAAACATCTCCCACCTACAGTCACCCAAGAGACCTGCATGGAGACCACCCTACAGCTTATCAAGGACCACCTTCGCCTCAACATATGTAGTGATGAACTAAAAGATTGCAAACTGATGGGCTACCAAGCAGGTAAAAAAGAAAACAGTGCTTATTTAAATCCAAAATCAGCAACAAAGAAACAACCTGCTAAAAACATCCATTTCTATGGAAACTGATGTATACGTCACTGAGTACCTTAACAAAAGAAGACAAAACCTCCGTTATCGAGTAAGAAAATTACGCCATACGCAAAAAATTCACCATTGCTTTGTGAAGGACGGAAAGGCAGGAAACTGCCCACTGGGAAGAGATACTTCATCTCTACGGAATACGACCTGAAAACATTCCTGAGTGAGGCTGAGTTAGTAAGTAAGTAAGTAAGTTTATTCAGGTATACACAAATACAGTTACATAGAATTATCATACATAGCAGCATATGTGTAGAGAACCTAGGATAACCCAAAAAACAGAAACAGAATCAGAATAAAGTGCAGATTATACCCACTGTCCATGATTAGTGTTATGAACTGCCTGTAACAGTTATACACTGCCTTAAAATTTGTTCCCTAAAATTTCCAATACCCCAATTACTTTTGAATATAACTTTTGTATTCAATGACCATTCTATCTCAAATATTTGCTGCTAACCACTTTATTTTCCTATCTTATTTCAATTGTGACTTACCATATCATTATCATTTTCAACTATTACTGCCCTATTTTATTATATACTCTATTGCCTAACCCCCTCAAGGAAGGTTCCTTGATGTTGGTGAGGGGCTCTTGATTTAGGGAATTGGATCTGTGCTCCAGTTCCCTGAATTAAGCCTGAATGCCTTCCACATCCCCCCCAGGCGCAGTATAATCCTCCGGGTTTAGCGCTTCCCTCTTGATTATAATAATAATAATCTATTGCCTAACTTTATTTTCAACTCTTTATTATTGCCCAATTTAAATTTATACTTTATATTTTCATTGTCTTATTCTTAAGTCTAGTTATAGATTCACTATAAATCTTATAATTACATACATTGATCCTAATACCAACCTTTTATTATATGACTTAAATGAATCAAACAGTAACTGTAATTATTACACAGTAAAACAATCAAAGACACTTACTTCTCAGAACCAACAACAACATAACTGTCTTGAACTACAATGTTAAATCTTTAAGCAAACATTACGATCATCTTAGAGCATTAATAAATTCCCTGTATGCCAGTGTGTCCATTATTACTCTCACTGAAACCTGGCTAAAGCTAGAGATGAAGGTAGTTACCATGATGGTAGCTACCAGGAATATTGCAGCTACCATGAAGGTAGTTACCATGATGGTAGCTATCTTTCATAAAGCAGCTACCATAAAGTACTTACCATGATGGTAGCTACCAGGAATATTGCAGCTACCATGAAGGTAGTTACCATGATGGTAGCTACCAGGAATATTGCAGCTACCATGAAGGTAGTTACCATGATGGTAGCTATCTTCCATAAAGCAGCTACCATAAAGTACTTACCATGATGGTAGCTACCAGGAATATTGCAGCTACCATGAAGGTAGTTACCATGATGGTAGCTATCTTTCATAAAGCAGCTACCATAAAGTACTTACCATGATGGTAGCTACCAGGAATATTGCAGCTACCATGAAGGTAGTTACCATGATGGTAGCTACCAGGAATATTGCAGCTACCATGAAGGTAGTTACCATGATGGTAGCTATCTTCCATAAAGCAGCTACCATAAAGTACTTACCATGATGGTAGCTACCAGGAATATTGCAGCTACCATGAAGGTAGTTACCATGATGGTAGCTACCAGGAATATTGCAGCTACCATGAAGGTAGTTACCATGATGGTAGCTACCAGGAATATACTTACCATGATGGTAGCTACCAGGAATATTGCAGCTACCATGAAGTACTTACCATGATGGTAGCTACCAGGAATATTGCAGCTACCATGAAGGTAGTTACCATGATGGTAGCTATCTTCCATAAAGCAGCTACCATAAAGTACTTACCATGATGGTAGCTACCAGGAATATTGCAGCTACCATGAAGGTAGTTACCATGATGGTAGCTATCTTCCATAAAGCAGCTACCATAAAGTACTTACCATGATGGTAGCTACCAGGAATATTGCAGCTACCATGAAGGTAGTTACCATGATGGTAGATATCTTCCATAAAGCAGCTACCATAAAGTACTTACCATGATGGTAGCTACCAGGAATATTGCAGCTACCATGAAGGTAGTTACCATGATGGTAGCTATCTTCCATAAAGCAGCTACCATAAAGTACTTACCATGATGGTAGCTACCAGGAATATTGCAGCTACCATGAAGGTAGTTACCATGATGGTAGCTATCTTCCATAAAGCAGCTACCATAAAGTACTTACCATGATGGTAGCTACCAGGAATATTGCAGCTACCATGAAGATAGTTACCATGATGGTAGATATCTTCCATAAAGCAGCTACCATAAAGTACTTACCATGATGGTAGCTACCAGGAATATTGCAGCTACCATGAAGGTAGTTACCATGATGGTAGCTATCTTCCATAAAGCAGCTATCATAAAGTACTTACCATGATGGTAGCTACCAGGAATATTGCAGCTACCATGAAGGTAGTTACCATGATGGTAGCTATCTTCCATAAAGCAGCTACCATAAAGTACTTACCATGATGGTAGCTACCAGGAATATTGCAGCTACCATGAAGGTAGTTACCATGATGGTAGCTATCTTCCATAAAGCAGTTACCATAAAGTACTTACCATGATGGTAGCTACCAGAAATATTGCAGCTACCATGAAGGTAGTTACCATGATGGTATCTATCTTCCATAAAGCAGCTACCATAAAGTACTTACCATGATGGTAGCTACCAGGAATATTGCAGCTACCATGAAGGTAGTTACCATGATGGTAGCTATCTTCCATAAAGCAGCTACCATAAAGTACTTACCATGATGGTAGCTACCAGGAATATTGCAGCTACCATGAAGGAAGTTACCATGATGGTAGATATAAATATGCCAGCCATCATGATGGTAGTTACCATGATGATAGCTACCAGTAATATAGCAGCAACCTTGATGGTAGCTATCATGAATATACCATCTACAGTGAAGGTAATTATAGTAGCTACCATGAATATAGTGCATGCTAGGAAGGTAATTTCCATGATTGCAGCTGTCATGTTGATAGCATCTACCATGAAGGATGTTACCATGATGGTAGCTATTAGGAATATGACTGGTACCATGAAGGTAGCTACCATGATGTAGCTATTATGAATATGACAGGTACCATGAAAGGTAGCTACTATGATGGTAGCTATAATACATATAATTTGTACCATGAAGGTAGCTACCATGACTATCATCAATAAAGCTTCTACCATAGAGGTACTTACCAAGATGGTAGCTATCTTGAATACAGGAACTATCATTAATGTAGCTACCATGACGGTAGCTATGATAAATGTAACGGCTACCATGAAGGTAGCTGCCATGATGGTAGATATCGTGAATATAACGTCTACCATGGTCAATGTTACCATCATGGTACCTATCACGAACATAGCAACTACCATGAAGGTAATTATAATGGCGGTAGCTATCTTGAATATAGAAGCTACCATAAAGGTAATTACTACGATGATAGCTATCATGAATATAGATGCTACCATAAAGGTAGTTACCATGATGGTAGCTTTCATGAATATAGAAGCTACCATGAAGTTAATTATCATGATGGTAGCTATTGTGCATATAGTAGCTGCCATCAATGCAATTACCATGATGGTAACTGTCATATATATACCGTCTACCATGACTGAAGCTAAATTGATAGTAGCTATCATGAACAGGCGCCATGAAGGTAGTTACCATGATGGTAGCTATCATGATGTAACTTCTACCATTAAGAGGATAATAACACAAGTAACACAGACACTCACATGTCTAAGTCACAGCTGAGTGTTGTCTTAGCCAGGGTGACCAGCTGGTGCCGCTGGTGTCGTGTGATGCTGGCGCTGGTCTGTACTTGTAACACATCCTTCATCTTAACACTGTGGTGATGCAGGTGACGGATGATGTCTTGGATGCCCACTACTGTTAACGTGCTGCTCCAGTATTTGATCTCCCGGTACCTGTTGATGATGACACAACTGTAGTTGTCTGTTGATGATCTACAACACTACCACCATCACTGACGCTACCATCATCACTGTTACAACCACCACCATCACAGCTGCAACCACCACAACCACCATCAATGCTGCAACCACTACAACCACCATCAATGCTGCAACAACTACAACCACCATCAATGCTGCAATCACCACAGCAATCATCACTGCTGCATCTACCACAACCACCATCACTAATGCAACCACCACAACAACCATCACTGCTGCAACCACCACCATCACTGTTGTAACCACCACCACTGCTGCAACAACGACCTTCAATTCTGCAACCACTACCACTGCTGCAACAATCACAACCACCATTAATGCTGCAACAACCACAACCACCATCAATGCTGCAACAACCACAACCACCATCAATGCTGCAACCACCACAACCATCATCACTGCAGCAACCACCACAACCACCATCACTGCTGCAACCACCACAACCACCATCACTGCTGCAACCACCATAAGCACATCACTACTGCAACCACCACCATCACTGTTGTAACCACTACCACTGCTGCAACAACGACCTTCAATGTTGCAGCCACCACAACCATCACCACTGCTGCAACCACCACCACCACCATCACAGCTACAACCACCACCACCACCACTGCTGCAACCACCACCACTGCTGCAACATCCACCACTGCTGCAACCACCACCATCACTGCTGCAACCACCACAACCATCACTGCTCCAACCACCACCATCACTGTTCCAACCACTACAACCATCACAACTGCTGCAACCACCACCATCACCGTTCCAACCACCACAACAACGACCACTGCTGCACCAAACACCATCATTGTTGCAACCACCACCACTGCTGCAACCACCACCACTGTTGCAACCACCACAACCACCTCCACTGCTGTAACCACCACCATCAATGTTGCAACTACCACCATCACTGCTGCAACCACCACCATCACTGTTGCAACGACCACCATCACTATTGCAACCACAACAACCAATGCAGCATCCACGACCACCATCACTGCTGCAACAACCACCACCATCACTGCTGAAACTACTACTACTACCACCACCACCATGACTGCTACCATTATCGCTACTTGCAACAGCACCACCACTACCACCACCACCACCACTACAACTATCATCACCACCACAATCAACATTGAAAGTAAGACAAGAACAGCAGTGAAGGACTCACCCTCCTGGTGGTTGTAGCTCCTGGACCACCTCACTCACAACACATGAATAACAGTGAAGAACTCACCCTCCTGGTGGTTGTAGCTCCTGGGCCACCTCACTCACAACATATGAACATTAGTGACGGACTCGCTCTCCTGGTGGTTGTAGCTCCTGGACCACCTCACAACACATGAAGAATAGAGACAGACTCACCCTCCTGGTGGTTGTAGCTCATGGACCACCTCACTCACAACACATGAATAACAGTGAAGAACTCACCCTCCTGGTGGTTGTAGCTCCTGGACCACCTCACTCACAACACATGAATAACAGTGAAGAACTCACCCTCCTGGTGGTTGTAGCTCCTGGACCACCTCACTCACAACACATGAATAACAGTGAAGAACTCACCCTCCTGGTGGTTGTAGCTCCTGGACCACCTCACTCACAACACAAGAACAACAGTGAAGGACTCACCCTCCTGGTGGTTGTAGCTCCTGGACCACCTCACTCACAATACAAGAACAATAGTGAAGGACTCACCTTCTTGGTTGTAGCTCCTGGGCCACCTCACTCACAACACAAGAATAACAGTGGACTCACTCTCCTGGTGGTTGTAGCTCCTGGACCACCTCACTCACAACACAAGAATAACAGTGAAGGACTCACCCTCTTGGTGGTTGTAGCTCCTGGACCACCTCACTCACAACACAAGAACAACAGTGGACTCACCCTCCTGGAGCTCCTGGACCCTCTTGTGTCACCCTCCTGGTTGTAGCTCCTGGACCACCTCACTCACAACACAAGAATAACAGTGAAGGACTCACCCTCCTGGTGGTTGTAGCTCCTGGGCCACCTCACTCACAACACAAGAACATTAACGTACTCACCCTCCTGGTGGTTGTAGCTCCTGGGCCACCTCACTCACAGCACAAGAACATTAACGGACTCACCCTCCTGGTGGTTGTAGCTCCTGGACCACCTCACTCACAACACAAGAACAACAGTGATGGACTCACTTTCCTGGGGTTGTAGCTCCTGGATCACCTCACTCACAACACAAGAAAAACAGTGATGGACTCACCCTCCTGGTGGTTGTAGCTCCTGGACCACCTCACTCACAACACATGAACAACAGTGACGGACTCACTTTCCTGGTGGTTGTAGCTCCTGGGCCACCTCACCCACAACATATGAACATTAGTGACGGACTCGCCACCATACTGTCACCATCACTACTGTAGTGATACACCATACTGTCACCATCACTACTGTAGTGATACACCATACTGTCACCATCACTACTGTAGTGATACACCATACTGTCACCATCACTACTGTAGTGATACACCATACTGTCACCATCACTACTGTAGTGATACACCATACTGTCACCATCACTACTGTAGTGATACACCATACTGTCACCATCACTACTGTAGTGATGCACCATACTGTCACCATCACTACTGTAGTGATACACCATACTGTCACCATCACTACTGTAGTGATCACCATCACCACCATACTGTCACCATCACCACTGTAGTGATACACAATACTGTCACTTTCACCTCTGCAGTGATACACCATACTGTCACCATCACTACTGTAGTGATACACCATACTGTCACAATCACTACTATAGAGATACACCATACTGTCACCATCATTTCTGTAGTGATACACCATACTGTCGCCTTCACCAATGCAGTGATACACCATACTGTCACCATCACTACTGTAGTGATACACCATACACTCACTACTGTAGTGATACACCATACTGTCACCATCACTACTGTAGTGATACACCATACTGTCACCATACTGTAGTGATACACCATACTGTAGTGATACACCATACTGTCACCATCACTACTGTAGTGATACACCATACTGTCACCATCACTGTAGTGATACACCATACTGTCAGTGATACACCATACTGTCACCATCACTACTGTAGTGATACACCATACTGTCACCATCACTACTGTAGTGATACACCATACTGTCACCATCACTACTGTAGTGATACACCATACTGTCACCATCACTACTGTAGTGATACACCATACTGTCACCATCACTACTGTAGTGATACACCATACTGTCACCATCACTACTGTAGTGATACACCATACTGTCACCATAAGTACTGTAGTGATACACCATACTGTCACCATCACTACTGTAGTGATACACCATACTGTCACCATCACTACTGTCTGATACACCATACTGTCACCATCACTGTAGTGATACACCAAACTGTCACCCTCACTACTGTAGTGATACACCATACTGTCACCATCACTACTGTAGTGATACACCATACTGTTACCATCACTCTGTAGTGATACACCATACTGTAGTGATACACCATACTGTCACCATCACTACTGTAGTGATACACCATACTGTCACCATCACTACTGTAGTGATACACCATACTGTCACCATCACTACTGTAGTGATACACCATACTGTCACCATCACTACTGTAGTGATACACCATACTGTCACCATCACCACTGTAGTGATACACCATACTGTCACCATCACTACTGTAGTGATACACCATACTGTCACCATCACTACTGTAGTGATACACCATACTGTCACCATCACTACTGTAGTGATACACCATACTGTCACCATCACTACTGTAGTGATACACCATACTGTCACCATCACTACTGTAGTGATACACCATACTGTCACCATCACTACTGTAGTGATACACCATACTGTCACCATCACTACTGTAGTGATACACCATACTGTCACCATCACTACTGTAGTGATACACCATACTGTCACCATCACTACTGTAGTGATACACCATACTGTCACCATCACTACTGTAGTGATACACCATACTGTCACCATCACTACTGTAGTGATACACCATACTGTCACCATCACTACTGTAGTGATACACCATACTGTCACCATCACTACTGTAGTGATACACCATACTGTCACCATCACTACTGTAGTGATACACCATACTGTCACCATCACTACTGTAGTGATACACCATACTGTCACCATCACTACTGTAGTGATACACCATACTGTCACCATCACTACTGTAGTGATACACCATACTGTCACCATCACTACTGTAGTGATACACCATACTGTCACCATCACTACTGTAGTGATACACCATACTGTCACCATCACTACTGTAGTGATACACCATTCTGTCACCATCACTACTGTAGTGATGCAACATACTGTCACCATCACTACTGTAGTGATACACCATACTGTCACCATCACTACTGTAGTGATGCACCATACTGTCACCATCACTACTGTAGTGATACACCATACTGTCACCATCACTACTGTAGTGATACACCATACTGTCACCATCACTACTGTAGTGATACACCATACTGTCACCATCACTACTGTAGTGATACACCATACTGTCACCATCACTACTGTAGTGATACACCATACTGTCACCATCACTACTGTAGTGATACACCTGTCACCATCACTGTAGTGATACACCATACTGTCACCATCACTACTGTAGTGATACACCATACTGTCACCATCACTACTGTAGTGATACACCATACTGTCACCATCACTACTGTAGTGATACACCATACTGTCACCATCACTACTGTAGTGATACACCATACTGTCACCATCACTACTGTAGTGATACACCATACTGTCACCATCACTACTGTAGTGATACACCATACTGTCACCATCACTACTGTAGTGATACACCATACTGTCACCATCACTACTGTAGTGATACACCATACTGTCACCATCACTACTGTAGTGATACACCATACTGTCACCATCACTACTGTAGTGATACACCATACTGTCACCATCACTACTGTAGTGATACACCATACTGTCACCATCACTACTGTAGTGATACACCATACTGTCACCATCACTACTGTAGTGATACACCATACTGTCACCATCACTACTGTAGTGATACACCATACTGTCACCATCACTACTGTAGTGATACACCATACTGTCACCATCACTACTGTAGTGATACACCATACTGTCACCATCACTACTGTAGTGATACACCATACTGTAGTGATACACCATACTGTAGTGATACACCATACTGTCACCATCACTACTGTAGTGATACACCATACTGTCACCATCACTACTGTAGTGATACACCATACTGTCACCATCACTACTGTAGTGATACACCATACTGTCACCATCACTAGTGATACTACTGTCACCATCACTACTGTAGTGATACACCATACTGTCACCATCACTACTGTAGTGATACACCATACTGTCACCATCACTACTGTAGTGATACACCATACTGTCACCATCACTACTGTAGTGATACACCATACTGTCACCATCACTACTGTAGTGATACACCATACTGTCACCATCACTACTGTAGTGATACACCATACTGTCACCATCACTACTGTAGTGATACACCATACTGTCACCATCACTACTGTAGTGATACACCATACTGTCACCATCACTACTGTAGTGATACACCATACTGTCACCATCACTACTGTAGTGATACACCATACTGTCACCATCACTACTGTAGTGATACACCATACTGTCACCATCACTACTGTAGTGATACACCATACTGTCACCATCACTACTGTAGTGATACACCATACTGTCACCATCACTACTGTAGTGATACACCATACTGTCACCATCACTACTGTAGTGATACACCATACTGTCACCATCACTACTGTAGTGATACACCATACTGTCACCATCACTACTGTAGTGATACACCATACTGTCACCATCACTACTGTAGTGATACACCATACTGTCACCATCACTACTGTAGTGATACACCATACTGTCACCATCACTACTGTAGTGATACACCATACTGTCACCATCACTACTGTAGTGATACACCATACTGTCACCATCACTACTGTAGTGATACACCATACTGTCACCATCACTACTGTAGTGATACACCATACTGTCACCATCACTACTGTAGTGATACACCATACTGTCACCATCACTACTGTAGTGATACACCATACTGTCACCATCACTACTGTAGTGATACACCATACTGTCACCATCACTACTGTAGTGATACACCATACTGTCACCATCACTACTGTAGTGATCACCATCACTACTGTAGTGATACACCATACTGTCACCATCACTACTGTAGTGATACACCATACTGTCACCATCACTACTGTAGTGATACACCATACTGTCACCATCACTACTGTAGTGATACACCATACTGTCACCATCACTACTGTAGTGATACACCATAATGTCACCATCACTACTGTAGTGATACACCATACTGTCACCATCACTAGTGATACTGTAGTGATACACCATACTGTCACCATCACCATCACTGTAGTGATACACCATACTGTCACCATCACTACTGTAGTGATACACCATACTGTCACCATCACTACTGTAGTGATACACCATACTGTCACCATCACTACTGTAGTGATACACCATACTGTCACCATCACTACTGTAGTGATACACCATACTGTCACCATCACTACTGTAGTGATACACCATACTGTCACCATCACTACTGTAGTGATACACCATACTGTCACCATCACTACTGTAGTGATACACCATACTGTCACCATCACCACTGTAGTGATACACCATACTGTCACCATCACTACTGTAGTGATACACCATACTGTCACCATCACTACTGTAGTGATACACCATACTGTCACCATCACTACTGTAGTGATACACCATACTGTCATCATCACTACTGTAGTGATACACCATACTGTCACCATCACTACTGTAGTGATACACATACTGTCACCATCACTACTGTAGTGATACACATACTGTCATACTGTAGTGATACACAATATTGTCACCATCACTGTAGTGATACACCATACTGTCACCATCACTACTGTAGTGATACACCATACTGTCACCATCACTACTGTAGTGATACACCATACTGTCACCATCACTACTGTAGTGATACACCATACTGTCACCATCACTACTGTAGTGATACACCATACTGTCACCATCACTACTGTAGTGATACACCATACTGTCACCATCACTACTGTAGTGATACACCATACTGTCACCATCACTACTGTAGTGATACACCATACTGTCACCATCACTACTGTAGTGATACACCATACTGTCACCATCACTACTGTAGTGATACACCATACTGTCACCATCACTACTGTAGTGATACACCATACTGTCACCATCACTACTGTAGTGATACACCATACTGTCACCATCACTACTGTAGTGATACACCATACTGTCACCATCACTACTGTAGTGATACACCATACTGTCACCATCACTACTGTCGTGATTCACCATACTGTCACCATCACTCGTGTCGTGATACCCCATACTGTCACCATCACTACTGTAGTGATACACCATACTAGTGTAGTGATACACCATACTGTCACCATCACTACTGTAGTGATACACCATACTGTCACCATCACTACTGTAGTGATACACCATACTGTCACCATCACTACTGTAGTGATACACCATACTGTCACCATCACTACTGTAGTGATACACCATACTGTCACCATCACTACTGTAGTGATACACCATACTGTCACCATCACTACTGTAGTGATACACCATACTGTCACCATCACTACTGTAGTGATACACCATACTGTCACCATCACTACTGTAGTCATACACCATACTGTCACCATCACTGTGTTGTCAGGGTGGACAGTGTTGTCATGGTGGACAGTGTTGTCATGGTGGACAGTGTTGTCATGGTGGACAGTGTTGTCATGGTGGACAGTGTTGTCAGGGTGGACAGTGTTGTCAGGGTGGACAGTGTTGTCAGGTGGACAGTGTTGTCAGGGTGGACAGTGTTGTCAGGGTGGACAGTGTTGAAAGGTGGACAGTGTTGTCATGGTGGACAGTGTTGTCAGGGTGGACAGTGTTGTCAGGGTGGACAGTGTTGTCATGGTGGACAGTGTTGTCATGGTGGACAGTGTTGTCAAGGTGGACAGTGTTGTCAGGGTGGACAGTGTTGTCATGGTGGACAGTGTTGTCATGGTGGACAGTGTTGTCAGGGTGGACAGTGTTGTCATGGTGGACAGTGTTGTCAGGGTGGACAGTGTTGTCAGGGTGGACAGTGTTGTCATGGTGGACAGTGTTGTCAGGCTGGACAGTGTTGTCAGGCTGGACAGTGTTGTCAGGCTGGACAGTGTTGTCAGGCTGGACAGTGTTGTCAGGCTGGACAGTGTTGTCAGGCTGGACAGTGTTGTCAGGCTGGACAGTGTTGTCAGGCTGGACAGTGTTGTCAGGCTGGACAGTGTTGTCAGGTGGACAGTGTTGTCATGGTGGACAGTGTTGTCATGGTGGACAGTGTTGTCAGGGTGGACAGTGTTGTCATGGTGGACAGTGTTGTCATGGTGGACAGTGTTGTCATGGTGGACAGTGTTGTCATGGTGGACAGTGTTGTCAGGGTGGACAGTGTTGTCATGGTGGACAGTGTTGTCAGGTTGGACAGTGTTGTCAGGGTGGACAGTGTTGTCAGGGTGGACAGTGTTGTCAGGGTGGACAGTGTTGTCAGGGTGGACAGTGTTGTCAGGGTGGACAGTGTTGTTAGGGTGGACAGTGTTGTCAGGGTGGACAGTGTTGTCAATGTGGACAGTGTTGTAAGGGTGGACAGTGTTGTCATGGTGGTCAGAGTTGTCATGGTGGTCAGAGTTGTCATGGTGGACAGTGTTGTCAGGTTGGACTGTGTTGTAACGGTGGACAGTGTTGTCAGAGTTGACAATGTTTTCAAGGTGGACAGTGTTGTCGAGGAGGACAGTGTTGTCAGGGTGGACAGTGTTGTAACGGTGGACAGTGTTGTCATGGTGGACAGTGTTGTCAGGGTGGACAGTTTTATCAGGGATATATTTGCCAGGTTGGACGTTGTTGACAGTGTGGACAGTGTTGTCAATGTAGACAGTGTTGTCAGGGAGGGTATTGTTTGAAAGCGGACAGTGTTGTCAAAGTGGACACTGTCGTTATGGAGGACAATGCTGTCAGGGTGGACAATGTTGTCAGAGTTGACAGTGTTGTCTGTGAAAAAAGTGTTGGGTTAGTTGATGGGTTAGTTGTAGCAGCCGTGAAGAAGGTCTTGTAGATGTCCTCTGAACCAAGATTCCATGATGTTGCAGTGTCTGACAAGTTGTGCAAGAAAGGTATAAAATACCGACAATATGAAAGTTAAGACACATGTGCAACATCTGGATATCTTTATTGTAGACGTTTCGCCATCCAGTGGCTTTATCAATACAGATTCTTGGACATAATTAGAAAACAGAAGAACTATATACAAAAGATGAGGTAATCAGTCCCTCAGCTGAAAATAAATGGTATAAAATACCGACAACATGGAAACATAAACACATATGCAGTTTAATGTGATCCTTTATTGACAACGTTTCGCCCACACAGTGGGCTTTTTCAAGTCACAAACAGATCTACCTGGGGTGGAAGGTACGGGAGTATTTATAGTCAGGTTCAGAATGTTGAGGTCAGGTGGAGAATGCTGCATCTGATGATCTACCGGGTGGGGTTATAGAGTCTTGGGTAGCTTGGCAGGGGTATTGGACAAGTTGTGAGTAGACCTTCTGCAGTGTTCTATGTTCTTATGTGGGATAGCGATGAAGAAGTTTCTTGGCAAGTGGTTCAGCTATGTTATAGAAGCCATTGTTCTGGTTGAAATTGTTGGTTATAGAGATAAGCGATGATTCCAGGATTCTTCGGTATTGAGTGTTGTCTTCTGTGGCGATAAGTCTTGAGTTTCTGTAGTTAATTAAATGGTTGTGTGAATTGCGATGTTGTACACAGGCATTCCTTGTATCGTCAGTCCTGCTTGCGTATTGGTGTTCTGAAATACGTGTTTGGAGGTCTCTTGATGTTTCGCCCACGTATAATTTGTTGCAGTCATTACAAGGGATTATGTATACCCCTGCAGAGGATGGAAGCTTGTCCTGTCTACTACTGGTGATGTCCTTGATGGTCGTGGTTGTGGAGGTAGATACTTGGAATGATGTATTGGAAAAGATGTTGGAAACATGTTTGGCAATGGAGTTGGTGGGGAGGACTATGTATCTCTTCTCGGCAGTGTCTTCTCTGGGTGTGTTGAAGATGTTTAATGCCCGCCGTCTGCAGTCTCTGATGAAGTGACGAGGATAGTGGAGTTTAGAAAATACTTGTTCAATTATAGTGCATTCTTCCTCAAGGAACTCATTGCTGCAGATTCTGAGTGCGCGCAGGAAGAAGCCTATAATTACACCACGTTTAGTTTTGGTGTCGTGGTGAGAGTAGAAGTGGAGAAGATCGTTTTGGTTGGTTGGTTTTCGATAGACTTTAAAACGAAGTTCATGGTCAGTTTTGCAGAGAAGAACATCAAGGAAAGGAAGAGTGTTGTCGACTTCTTCTTCAAGTGTGAACTGGATTGAGGGCTCGACCTGGTTGAGCTTGTCTTGGAGAGCTTGAACGTTGAAGCGCCTGGGAGTTATGAGGAGAATGTCGTCAACATAACGGAGCCAGGTGACAGTCGAAGGAATAATGGTGGAGAAACGCTCGGCTTCCAGATGTTCCATGTATAAGTTCGCCAGGACGGCACTGAGTGGCGAGCCCATGGGTAGACCAAAAGTCTGTTGAAAGAGGTGATTTTCGAAAGAGAAACACGTAAAGCACATAGACAGGTCATGAAATCGCTGGCTGGAATACAAGTGAATCGAATGAAATCGATGGCTTGTGTAGTAGGTACTTTGGTGAATAGGGAAGATCAAGGCTGGAAAGTTTCTTGTTCAATGTTGATTTGCGAATGCGCAGGAGATCCTTCACACAGATGGCTTGTGTAGTAGGTACTTTGTGACTGCATCCAAGAAATGTGAACATCAAACCTCCTTTCTCCACTACAGCTCGGACCTACCTTGAAGAGTGTGCAGATGACTTAAACAATGCTACAAAGGAAGCTTTTCTCCAAGCCAGAACACTAGGCACAGCACTTCGGGGCAACATGAACAGACGCACCGCCGAAATCATTCGCAGCAGAGTTACCACAGCGAATGTTCAACAGAAGATCAGACTTACTAGAAAACTACAAACTCTCTGCGATAATAGTCATTGGAAAAGTTTAGGAAGACCTGACATTATTCAAAATCTTTCATCTCGTCCACTATCAACCACAGAAACCGAAGCCCTCAGCTTAGGCCTCAAATTCGCAACAGGAATTACGAAACCAAAACAAGACCTCAATTTCATCGCCAAAAACTACAGACACAATGACTCCGACTTCCAAAAAGGTTTTCTTCAAGGCATCATCTCAGCAGCCATCTCTACACGCAGCTCCCCAGTCATACCTCGACGTTACATCATTGCACTTAAAGGTTTAGCAGAAGACACGACCATCAGGGTCACCACCGCTGATAAAGGAGGTGGTGTTGTTATCATGAACACTGACGACTACAGGAACAAAATGCTCAATCTACTTAATGACCCAGATACCTACAAACCCCTCACAACTAACCAAGTGGACAACCTTACTAAAACTTTTCTTCAAAGGACTCGCCGCATTCTGAGGAACTCAGAACAAGGGAAGAAACTTCTGCACACCATACCCAGCAACCCCAGACCTGCCAGAATGTACGGCCTACCAAAAACTCACAAGCCTGGTATCCCATTGAGGCCCATATCTTCGGGAATAGGCAGTGCTCCCCACCAACTCTCAGGAATTCTCGCAAAACACCTCTCCAAACTCTTGGGCACTATCAGTCCAGCACATCTCAAACACTCGGGTGATCTTCTCAATCGCATTCGCAACATCAACATCAGGAACAAGAAACTTTCCAGCCTTGACGTAACTTCCCTATTCACCAAAGTACCTACTACACAAGCCATCGATCTCCTGCGCAGAAAAATTGACGATTCACTTGATCTTCCTATTCCAGCCAGCGATTTCATCGACCTCGTTGAACTATGTGTCGGCTTTACGTGTTTCTCTTTCGAAAATCACCTCTTTCAACAGACTTTTGGTCTACCCATGGGCTCGCCACTCAGTGCCGTCCTGGCGAACTTATACATGGAACATCTGGAAGCCGAGCGTTTCTCCACCATTATTCCTTCGACTGTCACCTGGCTCCGTTATGTTGACGACATTCTCCTCATAACTCCCAGGCGCTTCAACGTTCAAGCTCTCCAAGACAAGCTCAACCAGGTCGAGCCCTCAATCCAGTTCACACTTGAAGAAGAAGTCGACAACACTCTTCCTTTCCTTGATGTTCTTCTCTGCAAAACTGACCATGAACTTCGTTTTAAAGTCTATCGAAAACCAACCAACCAAAACGATCTTCTCCACTTCTACTCTCACCACGACACCAAAACTAAACGTGGTGTAATTATAGGCTTCTTCCTGCGCGCACTCAGAATCTGCAGCAATGAGTTCCTTGAGGAAGAATGCACTATAATTGAACAAGTATTTTCTAAACTCCACTATCCTCGTCACTTCATCAGAGACTGCAGACGGCGGGCATTAAACATCTTCAACACACCCAGAGAAGACACTGCCGAGAAGAGATACATAGTCCTCCCCACCAACTCCATTGCCAAACATGTTTCCAACATCTTTTCCAATACATCATTCCAAGTATCTACCTCCACAACCACGACCATCAAGGACATCACCAGTAGTAGACAGGACAAGCTTCCATCCTCTGCAGGGGTATACATAATCCCTTGTAATGACTGCAACAAATTATACGTGGGCGAAACATCAAGAGACCTCCAAACACGTATTTCAGAACACCAATACGCAAGCAGGACTGACGATACAAGGAATGCCTGTGTACAACATCGCAATTCACACAACCATTTAATTAACTACAGAAACTCAAGACTTATCGCCACAGAAGACAACACTCAATACCGAAGAATCCTGGAATCATCGCTTATCTCTATAACCAACAATTTCAACCAGAACAATGGCTTCTATAACATAGCTGAACCACTTGCCAAGAAACTTCTTCATCGCTATCCCACATAAGAACATAGAACACTGCAGAAGGTCTACTCACAACTTGTCCAATACCCCTGCCAAGCTACCCAAGACTCTATAACCCCACCCGGTAGATCATCAGATGCAGCATTCTCCACCTGACCTCAACATTCTGAACCTGACTATAAATACTCCCGTACCTTCCACCCCAGGTAGATCTGTTTGTGACTTGAAAAAGCCCACTGTGTGGGCGAAACGTTGTCAATAAAGGATCACATTAAACTGCATATGTGTTTATGTTTCCCACCTTATGGCTCTCAGACTGGATTGTTCCTACTAAGTAGCACCTTTCGCACATTCCATCCATTCCTTCCATTTCCTCAAATCCCCACCAGCTTGTAATGAGCAGTGTAACTCCTCCATCCCCTCTTCTCCCTCTATCTTTCCTGAGGACTTGATGTTTAGGTGGAAAGATTTCATCTGTTATACTTTTGGTGAATTTTGTTTCGGTGAGTATAACACCAAGTACATCTCTGGAAGCACACATCAACCAGATAACTGCTGCAGCTTATGGTTGCCTGGCAAATCTGAGAACAGTGTACCGATACCTTAGTAAGGAATCATTCAAGACACTGTACACCGTGTACGTCAGGCCCATACTGGAGTATGCAGCCCGTTTGGAACCCACACTTTATCAAGCATGTCAAGAAATAAGAGAAAGTGCAAAGGTTTCTGACAAGGTTAGTTCCAGAGCTAAGGGGAATGTCCTTCATAGAAAGGTTAAGGAAATCGGCCTGACGACACTGGATGACAGGAGGGTTAAGGGAGACATGATAATGACATACAAATTACTGTGCAGAATTAACAAGGTGGACAGAGACAGTATGTTCCACAGAGGGGACACAGAAACAAGGGGTCACAATTGGAAGATGAAGACCCAGATGAGTCAAAGGTATGTTAGGAAGTATTTCTTCAGTCATAGAGTAGGCAGGAAGTGGAATAGCCTAGCAAGTGAGGTAGTGGAGACAGGAACCATACATAGCTTTAAGATGAGGTATGATAAAGCTAATGGAGCACGAAGAGAGACGAACTAGTAGCACTCAGTGAAGAGGCTGAGCCAGGAGCTGAGTATCGACCCCTGCGACCACAATTAGGTGAGTAATTAGGTGAGTACAGTATGCAACTAGCACCATCACACACAGTACACAACTAGCACCATCATGTACATTAAGACAGTACACAGTAAAAAACTAACACCACCATCACACATTGTATGACAGTACACAGTACACAACTAGCACCATCACACACAGTAAGACACAGTACACAACTAGAACTATCACACACAGTATACAACTAGCACCATCACACACAGGATCCTGCAGAAGAAAGCAAGACTAAGGGACTTGCCGGCATACCAGAAGGTGTATCTCGACTGCGACAGAACATGAGAAGAAAGGCAGAAACTGAAAGAGACGATACAAAGACAAAAGGAGGAAAGAGAGGTGAAGATGGAGTTGGACAAGAGAACCCAGACTCAGGAGGAAGATCAAATAAAGCCTCCCTCACAACCACCTACAGAACCTAACCATCCAGGACAACCCCAGTGCAACAAAACATTCTAACAAAAAATGCACATGCCATATCCAATGCCCCCACCCACCTCATTACAAACTCCACTCTCACAGCAACCACCCATAGTTTTAGAAAAGAAGTTGAAGGTTTGGTATACAAATGCAGACAGAATAACAAATAAGTTTAGGAGTGGCATGAAAGAATCAAGGAGACATCCCCAGACATAACAGCACTCACAGAAACGAAATTCACCAGAAGTATAACAGATGCAATCTTTGCACCTGAATACCAAGTCCTCAGGAAAGATAGAGGGAAGAGAGGGGGAGGAGGAGTTACACTGCTCATTACAAACTGGTGAGGATTTGACGAAATGGAAGGAATGGATGGAATGTGCGAAAGGTGCTACTTAGTAGGAACAATCCAGTCTGAGGGCCTTAAGGTGGTAATTGCAGTAATGTACAACCAGCCACAGAACTGCAGGAGGCCAAAAGAAGAAAGCAACGAGAGCAAGAGAGCAATGGTTGACACACTAGCCGAGGTGGGCAGAAGAGCTCACATGCGGAGAGCGAAGTTACTAGTTATGGGCGATTTCAATCACAACGAGGTTGACTGCAAAAACCTGGAGCCTCATGGGGGTCCCGAAACATGGAGATGATGGATGTGGTACTGGAAAATCTCATGTATCAACATGTTAGAGACACTACCGAGAGAGAGGTGAGGATGATCCAGCAAGACTGAACCTTGTATTCACCTTGAGTAGCTCGGACATCGAGGATGTCATGCATGAAAGGCCCCTTGGAGCTAGTGATCATGTGGTTCTATGCTTTGATTACATAGTTGAGCTACAAGTGGAGAGAGTAGCAGGAATAGGATGGGAAAAACAAATTACAAAAGGGGGTACTACACAGGCATGAGGAACTGCCTGCAAGACATTCAGTGGGAGAGAGAACTGGCAGGAAAACCAGTAAAAGAAATTGACTATTTGACAGCAAAATGCAAGGAGGCAGAGGAGAGGTTTGTTCCCAAGGGAAACAGAAGTAATGGGAAGACCAGAACGGGTCCTCGGTTCACCCAGAGGTGTAGGTAGGCAAAAATTAGGTGCACTAGAGAATGGAAAAGATACAGAAGACAAAGAGCCCAAGAAAATAAAGAGATCAGCTGAAGAGCCGGAAACGAATATGCACAGATAAGAAGGGAGGCCCAGTGACAATCCAAAAATGAAATAGCATCGAAAGCCAAATCTGACCCGAAGCTGTTGTACAGCCACAACAGGAGGAAAACAACGGTCAAGGACCAGGTAATCAGGCTGAGGAAGGATGGTGGGGAGTTCACAAGAAACGACCAAGAGGTATGTGAGGAGCTCAACATGAGATTTAAAGAAGTATTTACAGTGGAACAGGTAGGACTCCAGGAATTCAGAACAGGGGGATACACCAACAAGTGCTGGACGAGGTACACATAACCGAGGAGGAGGTGAAGAAGCTGCTATGTGAACTTGATACCTCAAGGGCGGTGGGACCAGACAGCATCTCTCTGTGGGTCCATAGAAAGGGAGCAGAGATGCTGTGTGTGCCACTAACAAAGATCTTCAACACATCCATTGAAACTTGGCAACTCCCTGAGGTATGGAAGATGGCAAATGTAGTCCCAATTTTTAAAAAGGAGACAGACACGAGGCATAAAACTACAGACCTGTATCACTAACGTGTATAGTATGTAAGGTTATGGAGAAGATCATCAGGAGGAGAGTGGTGAAGCACCTGGAAAGAAACAACCATATAATCGACAACCAGCAGGGAAGAAAAATCCTGTGTCACAAACCTACAGGAGTTTTATGACCAGGTGACAGAAGTAAGACAAGAGAGGGAGGGGTGGATAGATTGCATTTTCTTGGACTGCAAGAAGGCCGTCGACACAGTTCCTCACAAGAGGTTAATGCAAAAGCTAGAGGATCAGGCACACATAATAGGAAAGTCACTGCAGTGGATCAAAGAATATCTGACAGGGAGTCATGGTAAGTGACGAGGTGTCAGAGTGGACGCCTGTGACAAGCGGAGTTCCACAAGGGTCAGTCCTTGGACCTGTGCTGTTTTTGGTATATGTGAATGACATAACGGAAGGGATAGACTCAGAAGTGTCCTTGTTTGAGGATGATGTGAAGTTAATGAGGAGAATCAAATCTGTCGAGGATCAGGCAGGACTACAAAGGGACTTGGACAGGCTACAAGCCTGGTCCAGCAACTGGCTCCTTGATTTTAACCCTGCCAAATCCAGAGTCATGAAGATCGGGGAAGGGCAAAGAAGACTGCAGACACAGTATAGTCTAGGTGGCCAAAGACTGCAAACCTCACTCGAGAAAAAAGATCTTGGGGTGAGTATAATAGCGAGCACATCTCCTGAGGCACACATCAAGCAGATAACTGCTGCAGCATAAGGGCGTCTGGTAAACCTAAGGATAGCGTTTCGATACCTCAGCAAGGAATCGTTCAAAACTCTGTATACCATTTACGTCAGGCCCATACTGGAGTATGCAGCACCAGTTTGGAATCCACACATGGTCAAGCACTTCAAGAAATTAGAGAAAGTGCAAAGGTTTGCAACAAGACTAGTCCCAGAGCTAAGGGGAATGTCATATGAAGAAATGTTAAGGGAAATCGGTTAGAGGAGACATGATAACGACATACAAAATACTGCATAGAACAGACAAGGTGGACAGAGGCACTTCAAGAAATTAGAGAAAGTGCAAAGGTTTGAAACAAGACTAGTCCCAGAGCTAAGGGGAATGTCCTATGAAGTAATGTTAAGGGAAATCGGGTTAGAGGAGACATGATAACGACATACAAAATACTGCATAGAACAGACAAGGTGGACAGAGGCAGGATGTTCCAGAGATGGGACAAAGAAACCAGGGGTCACAGTTGGAAGTTGAAGACTCAGATGAGTCAAAGGGATGTTAGGAAGTATTTCTTCAGTCATACAGTAGTCAGGCAGTGGAATAGCCTAGAAAGTGGCGTAGTGGAGGCAGGAACCATACATAGTTTTAAGACGAGGTTTGATAAAGCTCGTGGAGCAGGGAAAGAGATAACCTAATAGCAATCAGTGAAGGGGCAGGGCCAGGAGCTATGAATCGACCCCTGCAACCACAAACAGGTGAGTACAGTACACAACTAGCAACATCACACACAGTAAGACACAGTACGCAACTAGCACCATCACACACAGTAAGACACAGTACACAACTAGCACCATCACACACAGTAAGACACAGTACACAACTAGCACCACCACACACAGTAAGACACAGTACACAACTAGCACCATCACACACAGTAAGACACAGTACACACAACCTAGGAAGAAGTGAAGAGGCTTCTGAGTGAGCTAGATACCTCAAAGGCAATGGGGCCGGATAACATCTCTCCATGGGTCCTGAGAGAGGGAGCAGAGACACTATGTGTACCCCTAACAACAAAATTCAGTACATCTATCGAAACAGGGAGATTGCCTGAGGCATGGAAGACAGCAAATGTAGTCCAAATCTTTAAAAAAGGAGACAGACATGAAGCACTAAACTACAGACCAGTGTCACTGACATGTATAGTATGCAAAGTCATGGAGAAGATTATCATAAAAAGAGTGGTGGAACACCTAAGCCAACATAGTTTCAGGGATGGGAAATCCTGTGTCACAAACCTACTGGAGTTCTATGACATGGTGACAGCAGTAAGACAAGAGAGAGAGAGGGATGGGTGGATTGCATTTTCTTGGACTGCAAGAAGGCGTTTGACACAGTTCCACACAAGAGATTAGTGCAAAAACTGGAGGACCAAACAGGGATAACAGGGAAGGCACTACAATGGATCAGGGAATACCTGTCAGGAAGACAGCAGCGAGTCATGGTACGTGGCGAGGTGTCAGAGTGGGCACCTGTGACCAGCGGAGTCCCACAGGGGTCAGTCCTTGGACCAGTGCTTTTTCTGGTATTTGTGAACGACATGACGGAAGGAATAGACTCTGAGGTGTCCCTGTTTGCAGATGACGTGAAGTTGATGAGGAGAATTTATTCGATCGAAGACCAGGCAGAACTACAAAGCGATCTAGACGGGCTGCAGACCTGGTCCAGCAATTGGCTCCTGAAGTTCAACCCCACCAAGTGCAAAGTCATGAAGATTGGGGAAGGACAAAGAAGACCACAGACGGAGTACAGTCTAGGGGGCCAGAGACTACAAACCTCACTCAAGGAAAAATATCTAGGGGTGAGTATAACACCAGGCACATCTCCTGAAGCACACATCAGCCAAATAACTGCTGCAGCATATGGGCGCCTAGCAAACCTCAGAACAGCATTCTGACATCTCAATAAGGAATCGTTCAGGACCATGTACACCGTGTACATTAGGCCCATATTGGAGTATGTGGCACCAGTTTCGAACCCACACCTAGCCAAGCACCTAAAGAAACTATAGAAAGTGCAAAGGTTTGCAACAAGACTAATCCCACAGCTAAGAGGTATGTCCTACGAGGAGAGGTTAAGGGAAATCAACCTGACGACACTGGAGGACAGGAGAGATAGGGGGGACATGATAACGACATACAAAATACTGAGAGGAATTGACAAGGTGGACAAAGACAGGATGTTCCAGAGTTGGGACACAGCAACAAGGGGACACAGTTGGAAGTTGAAGACACAGATGAATCACAGGGATGTTAGGAAGTATTTCTTCAGCCACAGAGTAGTCAGGAAGTGGAATAGTTTGGGAAGCGATGTAGTGGAGGCAGGATCCATACATAGCTTTAAGCAGAGGTATGATAAAGCTCAAGGTTAAGGGAGAGTGACCTAGTAGCGACCAGTGAAGAGGCGGGGCCAGGAGCTTGGACTCGACCCCTGCAACCTCAACTAGGTGAGTACAGTACACAACTAGCACCACCACACACAGTAAGACACAGTACACAACTAGCACCATCACACACAGTAAGACACAGTACACAACTAGCACCACCACACACAGTAAGACACAGTACACAACTAGCACCATGACACACAGTAAGACACAGTACACAACTAGCACCATGACACACAGTAAGACACAGTACACAACTAACACCATGACACACAATAAGACACAGTACACAACTAGCACCACCACACACAGTAAGACACAGTACACAACTAGTACCACCACACACAGTAAGACACAGTACACAACTAGCACCATCACACACAGTAAGACACAGAATACAACTAGCACTAACACACACAGTAAGACACAGAACACAGTAAGACACAGAACACAATTAGCAGCATCACACAGTAAGACACACACAGTAAGTACACAGTACACAACTAGCACCATCACACACACAGTAAGACACACAATAAGACACAGTACACAACTAGCACCACCACACACAGTAAGACACAGTACACAACTAGTACCACCACACACAGTAAGACACAGTACACAACTAGCACCATCACACACAGTAAGACACAGTACACAACTAGCACCATCACACACAGTAAGACACAGTACACAACTAGCACCATCACACATAGTAAGACACGGTGAACCTAGTAGCGACCAGTGAAGAGGCGGGGCCAGAAGCTGGGACTCGACACCTGCAACCTCAACTAGGTGAGTACAACTAGGTGAGTACAGTACACAACTAGCACCATCACTCACAGCAATATACAGTACACACTGTAACACTTACTGAGGTAGTCAAGTTGATGTAGTGTGGAGGTGACAATGTGGTGTAGTTGTGGCAGGAGACAGCCAGACAGGTGGTCACCCACCACAGCCAGGTAGAGGGTCCTCAGCTTGTGACACTGTTGTAGGAGCCTCAGTCCTCCACCAGTAAGACTACCAATGAACCCTTCCAGGTAACTCCTGTACCAGGATAAAACACTGATGAACACCTCGCTCTTATTGACTCACCACCTACACTGTATATTACACCAAGTGATAGTGAACAACGTTACACTGTATATTACAGCCAGTGGTAGTGAACACTGTTACACTGTACATTACACTAAGTAGTAGCGAACAATGTTATACTGTATATAACAACAAGTGGCAGTGAACAACGTTACACAGTATACTACATCAAGTGGTAGTGAACAATGTTACACTGTATATTACACCAAGTGGCAGTGAACAACGTTACACAGTATATTACATCAAGTGGTAGTGAACAATGTTACACTGTATATTACACCAAGTGGCAGTGAACAACGTTACACAGTATATTACATCAAGTGGTAGCGAACAATGTTACACTGTATATTGCACCAAGTGGTAGCGAACAATGTTACACTGTATATTGCACCAAGTGGCAGTGAACAATGTTACACTGTATATTGCATCAAGTGGTAGCGAACAATGTTACACTGTATATTACATCAATGTATATTGCACCAAGTGGTAGCGAACAATGTTACACTGTATATTGCATCAAGTGGTAGCGAACAACGTTACACAGTATATTACATCAAGTGGTAGCGAACAATGTTACACTGTATATTATGCGAAATCTAAGGGAAAAGCAACATCCAGTACTGGGCCCCTTCTTAGGCGGGATGGGACATAGATGAGAGCCAAAGAAATGAGTGAGATACTAAAGTCCCAGTACGACTCAGTGTTCAGCGAGCCGCTGCCCACACTAAGGATTGACGACCCAAATGAATTCTTTATGAACGAAGCCCAAAACTGGGTCATCTCAAAAATCTCGAATATTATCCTAACTCCACAAGATCTTGAAGAGGCAATAAATGACATGCTCATGCACTCTGTCCCAGGCTCAGACTCATGGAACCCCGTGTTCATGAAGAACTGCAAGAAGCTCCTATCACGTGCCTTCAGCATTTTATGGAGAGGGAGCATGGACACAGGGGTCATCGCACACACACTAAAAACAACAGACATAGCCCCACTCCACAAAGGTGGCAGTAAAGCAATTGCAAAGAACTACAGACTGATAGCACTAACATCCCTTATCATAAAATCTTTGAGAGGGTTCTAAGAAGCAAGATCACTAACCACCTAGATACCCATCAGTTACACAACCCAGGGCAACACAGGTTTAGAGCAGATCGCTCCCACCTGTCCCAGCTACTGGACCACTATGACAAGGTCCTGGATGCTGTAGAGGATAAACACAATACAGATGTAGTATACACAGACTTTGCAAAAGCTTTCGACAAGTGTGACCATGGTGTAATAGCACACAAAATGCGGGATAAAGGAATAAAGGGAAAAGTTGGTAGATGGATCTACAACCTCCTGACAAATAGAACACAAAGAGTAATAGTAAACAGAGTAAAGTCCCAAGCAGCCATGGTAAAAAAGATCTGTTCCACAAGGCACAGTACTCGCTCCCATTCTATTCCTCATCCTCATTTCTGACATAGACAGAGATGTAAGCCATAGCTCCGTGTCTTCCTCTGCAGATGACACCCGGATCACCATGGCAGTGACCTCCATCGAAGACACTGCGAGACTCCAAGTGGACATCAACCAAATCTTCGAATGGGCCACTCAAAACAATATGAAGTTCAAAGAGGAGAAATTTCAACTACTCAGATATGGAAAACTTGAAGAAATTAAAAATGTATCATGATATACGACAAATTCTAACCATACAATAGAGTGGAAAAGTAATGTGAATGACCTGGGAGTGATAATGTCAGAGGATCTCCCCTTCAGAGACCACAACAATGTATCTACCTCATCAGCTAGGAAAATGGTAGGATGGATAATGAGAACCTTCAAAACTAGGGACACCTAGCCCATGATGATTTTCTTCAAATCGCTTGTGCTCTCTAGGCTGGAATACTGCTGTACACTAACGCCCCCCTTCAAGGCTGGCGACATTGCAGACCTGGAGAGTGTACAAAGAACTTTCACGACACACATAAGTGCGATAAGGCACCTAAACTACTGGGAACGGTTGAAGGTCCTTGATCGGTATTCCCTCAAACGCAGGCGAGAGAGATACATGATAATATACACTTGTAAGGTCCTAGAGGGATTGGTACCAAACCTACACACGAAAATCACTCCATATGAAAACAAAAGACTCGGCAGGAGATGCAACAATTCCCCGATGAAAAGCAGGGGCGGCACGAGTACACTGAGAGACAACACAATAAGTGTCCGGGGCGCAAGACTGTTCAACTGCCTCCGAGCCTAAATAAGGGGGATTACCAATAGACACGTGGTTGTCTTCAAGAAGGCACTGGACAGGCACCTAGAGTTAGTGCCTGACCAACCGGGCTGTGGTTCGTACGTCAGCTTGCGTGCGGCCAGCAGTAACAGCCTGGTTGATCAGACCCTGATTCACCACGAGACCTGGTCTCAGACCGAGCCGCATGGGCGTTGATCTCCGAAACCCTCTCCAGGTAAAAAACAGTGTTAACAACAACAGTGTTGTTGATGTTAAACATTGCTGTTTAACACCAACAACACTGTTAACAAAAAGAGCAATGTTAACACCAACAATAATGTTAACACCAACAACGATGTTAACACCACCAACAATGTTAACAAAAGCAGCAATGTTAACACCAACAACAATGCTAACAAAAGCAGCAATGTTAACACCAACAACAGCATTATCATCAGCAACAACGTTAACACCAATGATGTTAACACCAACGTTAACACCAATGATGTTAACACCAACAGCAATGGTAGCATTAGAACAATGTTAACATTACAACAATATTAAAACCAACAGCTATGTTATAGACAACAGCAATGTTAACCATCCATCAGACTACCTCATAGGTACCTACCCAAATATGCTATTCCTAGCTCCAAACAACCCCATAGAAGTTACACTCATCATCAACACCCTTAAAAACAAGGCAGGAGATATAAACAACTTGCCTGCTTTTATGTACAAAAAAGCTTCTCAAGTATTGTCACTAATTATTGCAACACTCTTTAACAAATCCATTGAATCATCTACCTTCCCAACAATCCTCAAAATAGCGAGGGTCACTCCGATCCATAAAGGAGGTGACCAAGCTGACTTGAATAACTATAGACCAATATATAACAAAAAAAGGCACAATACCGTGACTGGAACGATACACAGATAACCCGCACATAGAAGAGAGAAGCTTACGACGACGTTTCGGTCCGACTTGGACCATTTACAAAGTCGCACTAACCAGAAGTGGAGCAGGACGGCTATATATAGGCAGGAAGAGGTAGTGGCAGTAGTAGTAGTAGTAGTAGTAGTAGTAGTAGTAGTAGTAGTAGTGGTGGTGGTGGTAGTGGTAGAATTAGTAGTAGTAGTAGTAGTAGTAGTGGTAGTGGCAGTAGTGGGGAATAAGGAGGAGGAGCCAGTCAAATACAAAGAAAGGGGAGCCCACCGAGGGAGAGCAAGTGCACAGAGGTGGGTGAAAGGGGAAGTGGTAAAATAAATAATGAAGGAACAGAAACACGAGACAGAAGAAAGACAACCCAGAGGAGAAAAAGGAAAGAGGAAAGGGGAAGAGGGAGAAGAAGAAAAAGAAAAAGAAAAAATGAGGAGTCAGGTTAAGTCACGGGTGTTCTGAAATTTGGAGCATTTTACAATGTAGTGGGAGAGGAAGGCATCAACAGAGACGAAGCCAGGGCTAAGATTCATGCAAGGAAAGTTGTGTATTAGAGAGGATTCAACTAGACGGCGACTGTTAGAGTTGGATGTAGGGAAGACAGTTTTAGCAGAAGACCAGTCAATAGGATGGCTATGATCTCTGACGTGACAGAAAAGAGCATTGTTAGTGTCGGCAAGCCTAACACTATTTTTGTGCTCCCTAAGTCTGTCAGAAAGAGATCGACCAGTTTCTCCAAAGTATTGAAGGGGACAGGAGGAGCAAGAAATAGAGTAGACACCAGGAACATCTGTAGAGGGAGGAGAGGTATGAACGAGATTAGTGTGAAGAGTGTTAGTCTGGTGGAAGGTAAGATTGATGTCTAAGGGACAGAGAGAATTGTTGAGATTAGAAAGATCGGAAATGTAGGGAAGGCAGAGGACAGAAGAGTTCCCAGGAATAGAGAGTTTGGGAGAGAAGAAATTACGTTTAGCACGTGAGAGAGCAGAGTCTATGAAATGGGAAGGGTAGCCAAGACGGGAAAACGAATTATGAAGAGTGGAAATTTCTGCTGGAAGGAACTGAGGATCACAGATGCGGAGGGCACGGAGAAAGAGGGAGATAAGAAAACTTTTCTTGACAGGGGAAGCATGATAGGAAAAGTAGTGAATGTACATGCCACTGTCCATAGGTTTTCGATGAAAGGAAAAGGAAAAACCTGTATCGTGAGAAGTTATCAAGCTATTCTGTGTGAAGGGTTAAGATAAGCCAGCTAGCAACTAACCCAGGTGTTTACCCCAGTACTCAAGTAAGCCACGTGAGTAGTCTTCATCGCTTGTGATTCAAGCTCCAAGCAATTCTGAGTGCTCTTTTTCATCACTGTGGTGTTGTGGTATTTCGTGGGTGTATTTTAAGCCAGCCAGCTTAGAATATCTTCGCGCCAGTGTGGGTGTCCTCAGTGAGGCTTACGCCATTCATCCCATAGGCCCACTCACCACATGTGTCTCACCACCCCCGGTCTTAGCCCTGCTAAGCCCACCCACCCACTCACCACGCGGCCTCAGACACCTCACTCAGCAATTAACCCACTCACCAAACCTCTGCCAGTGTTTGGTACACTACAAAGGGTTATAGCACCATATTTTAAGGACCACATAGGGGGTCAAGAGCTAGAGTGTGTTTTGCACCATCATTGAAAGCCTCCTGTGTGTGTCTATCGTCGATTTAAGTGCAATTCTACGATCAAGTGTGCTGAGGAGCAGTGAGTCAGCAACCAGTCTCCTCTACTCTCCACTACCATCAACCTTATTCTTCACCAAGTCGTTACAGCGATAATATTTTTCATAGAGACATTTGCAAGTGTTCAGACATTTCTTTTTGTGTTTTCAGTGATTTTTTTTTCTCATAGTGACATTCAGTGACTCTCGATCAGACTCAGTGTTTGTTTGCAATAATCTCTTTATCTCCTTAATTCAGTGTTAATTTTCGTGCATTATCTTATGTCTGTTGTGTTGTGTGTCCTTTTATACACTCGAAGTAAGTACTTAGTTATTTTCCTTTGTTGTGTGTGCAACATATGAGCAGTATGGAACTTGTGTTTACACTTCAGAATCACCTAGTGTTCTCAGTGTTCCAGTGAAGTATTTCAGTAATTTTTCACCTTATATTCTGCATCACAACTCAGTGTTATCTGTTGCATTTTTTTTCCTAGCATTTGTGTATTTTTTTTTCGTTCTCTGTGTGTTGAACTTTTTTTTTTGTGTTCATATTCTTTCATTCAGCCAGTGTCTAATTTGTCTTATTTCCACAGACAATAGCGCCATTGTTTTGTGCAAGCAAGATAATTATTATATTATCAAATTTTTCACACATCAAGTTTCATTGCAAGAAAATTCTAGTATTGTGTTTATGTTGATGTGTTGTGTTCTGCATCACTGTAAGTGTTGTGTTCTGCATCACTGTAAGTGTTGTGTTCTGCATCACTGTAAGTGTTGTGTTCTGCGTCACTGTAAGTGTTGTGTTCTGCATCACTGTAAGTGTTGTGTTCTGCATCACTGTAAGTGTTGTGTTCTGCATCACTGTAAGTGTTGTGTTCTGCATCACTGTAAGTGTTGTGTTCTGCATCACTGTAAGTGTTGTGTTCTGCATCACTGTAAGTGTTGTGTTCTGCATCACTGTAAGTGTTGTGTTCTGCATCACTGTAAGTGTTGTGTTCTGCATCACTGTAAGTGTTGTGTTCTGCATCACTGTAAGTGTTGTGTTCTGCATCACTGTAAGTGTTGTGTTCTGCATCACTGTAAGTGTTGTGTTCTGCATCACTGTAAGTGTTGTGTTCTGCATCACTGTAAGTGTTGTGTTCTGCATCACTGTAAGTGTTGTGTTCTGCATCACTGTAAGTGTTGTGTTCTGCATCACTGTAAGTGTTGTGTTCTGCATCACTGTAAGTGTTGTGTTCTGCATCACTGTAAGTGTTGTGTTCTGCATCACTGTAAGTGTTGTGTTCTGCATCACTGTAAGTGTTGTGTTCTGCATCACTGTAAGTGTTGTGTTCTGCATCACTGTAAGTGTTGTGTTCTGCATCACTGTAAGTGTTGTGTTCTGCATCACTGTAAGTGTTGTGTTCTGCATCACTGTAAGTGTTGTGTTCTGCATCACTGTAAGTGTTGTGTTCTGCATCACTGTAAGTGTTGTGTTCTGCATCACTGTAAGTGTTGTGTTCTGCATCACTGTAAGTGTTGTGTTCTGCATCACTGTAAGTGTTGTGTTCTGCATCACTGTAAGTGTTGTGTTCTGCATCACTGTAAGTGTTGTGTTCTGCATCACTGTAAGTGTTGTGTTCTGCATCACTGTAAGTGTTGTGTTCTGCATCACTGTAAGTGTTGTGTTCTGCATCACTGTAAGTGTTGTGTTCTGCGTCACTGTAAGTGTTGTGTTCTGCATCACTGTAAGTGTTGTGTTCTGCATCACTGTAAGTGTTGTGTTCTGCATCACTGTAAGTGTTGTGTTCTGCATCACTGTAAGTGTTGTGTTCTGCGTCACTGTAAGTGTTGTGTTCTGCATCACTGTAAGTGTTGTGTTCTGCATCACTAAGTGTCCAAACTTTTTTGTTCTGTGTTTTAGCAACTATTATTTTTCATGTTTCATTGAACAAATTCACTCTTAGTGCAATTTTTAAGTTCTTCTTTTAGAGTAAATTGTTCTTTTGCTTGTTAAGTGTTGTTTAAGTTGTAGTTAAGAGTTAATGTGTTCACTCAGTTCATTCCTTGATATATTTCTTTTCTTGTGTGTGTAATATTTTTTATTATTGCACATAGACTCATTTTGCAATAATTCTTGTGCAAAGATTGTGTTGCCATTAAAGTTTTTCTTGCAGAAATTTTATGCAGTGTTGTGCAGTACTTTTTGATTAGCAATTGTTATTTGCAATATTGCTACAGTTTATTTCAGTGCAGTTTCATATGCTCTGTTCTGTGCATAATATTTTATTCTTTCTGTGCCATTTTATTTTATTTCAGTGAATTGTGTCCCAGTTTGTTTTATTTTTGCACAAGCTTTATTGAGTCCATTTTATCATTTTATTGTGTATTTCCCTATTGCATTGAAAGTAAAGACAACTCACTGTGCCATTCATTCTATTTAAAATAAAAGTTGAGCAAATTAGATTTGAGTAAAGTACAAGTTCTCTTGACTTTCAAAGTGTTGTTTGTTCAGATAAGCATTTTCTCTGTGACTGTGAGTTTCTTTGCTTACTGTGTGACCTGTCAATTTTTAATTACTTATGCAGAATAGTTAAGCATTTTCTTCCCATTTAAGTTCACTGTTTTGTGTGTTCCTCAGTTACGTTTTCTTTTGTTTCTCTAAATTCTTGTTTTACATTTTGCAAATATGTCTCAAGTTTTCTTAAGCGATGCCTCAGCACATGCTGCTAGTACAACCATTAATGCGTCAGCCCAAAATTCGAGTAACTCCTTATCAAACAATTACCTGGAGTTTACCTGGAGAGAGTTCCGGGGGTCAACGCCCCCGCGGCCCGGTCTGAGACCAGGCCTCCTGGTGGATCAGAGCCTGATCAACCAGGCTGTTGCTGCTGGCTGCACGCAAACCAACATACGAGCCACAGCCCGGCTGATCCGGAACTGACTTTAGGTGCTTGTCCAGTGCCAGCTTGAAGACTGCCAGGGGTCTGTTGGTAATCCCCCTTATGTGTGCTGGGAGGCAGTTGAACAGTCTCGGGCCCCTGACACTTATTGTATGGTCTCTTAACGTGCTAGTGACACCCCTGCTTTTCATTGGGGGGATGGTGCATCGTCTGCCAAGTCTTTTGCTTTCGTAGTGGGTGATTTTCGTGTGCAAGTTCGGTACTAGTCCCTCTAGGATTTTCCAGGTGTATATAATCATGTATCTCTCCCTCCTGCGTTCCAGGGAATACAGGTTTAGGAACCTCAAGCGCTCCCAATAATTGAGGTGTTTTATCTCCGTTATGCGCGCCGTGAAAGTTCTCTGTACATTTTCTAGGTCGGCAATTTCACCTGCCTTGAAAGGTGCTGTTAGTGTGCAGCAATATTCCAGCCTAGATAGAACAAGTGACCTGAAGAGTGTCATCATGGGCTTGGCCTCCCTAGTTTTGAAGGTTCTCATTATCCATCCTGTCATTTTTCTAGCAGATGCGATTGATACAATGTTATGGTCCTTGAAGGTGAGATCCTCCGACATGATCACTCCCAGGTCTTTGACGTTGGTGTTTCGCTCTATTTTGTGGCCAGAATTTGTTTTGTACTCTGATGAAGATTTAATTTCCTCATGTTTACCATATCTGAGTAATTGAAATTTCTCATCGTTGAACTTCATATTGTTTTCTGCAGCCCACTGAAAGATTTGGTTGATGTCTGCCTGGAGCTTTGCAGTGTCTGCAATGGAAGACACTGTCATGCAGATTCGGGTGTCATCTGCAAAGGAAGACACGGTGCTGTGGCTGACATCCTTGTCTATGTCGGATATAAGGATGAGGAACAAGATGGGAGCGAGTACTGTGCCTTGTGGAACAGAGCTTTTCACCGTAGCTGCCTCGGACTTTACTCTGTTGACGACTACTCTCTGTGTTCTGTTAGTGAGGAAATTATAGATCCATCGACCGACTTTTCCTGTTATTCCTTTAGCACGCATTTTGTGCGCTATTACGCCATGGTCACACTTGTCGAAGGCTTTTGCAAAGTCTGTATATATTACATCTGCATTCTTTTTGTCTTCTAGTGCATTTAGGACCTTGTCGTAGTGGTCCAATAGTTGAGACAGACAGGAGCGACCTGTTCTAAACCCATGTTGCCCTGGGTTGTGTAACTGATGGGTTTCTAGATGCGTGGTGATCTTGCTTCTTAGGACCCTTTCAAAGATTTTTATGATATGGGATGTTAGTGCTATTGGTCTGTAGTTCTTTGCTGTTGCTTTACTGCCCCCTTTGTGGAGTGGGGCTATGTCTGTTGTTTTTAGTAACTGTGGGACGACCCCCGTGTCCATGCTCCCTCTCCATAGGATGGAAAAGGCTCGTGATAGGGGCTTCTTGCAGTTCTTGATGAACACAGAGTTCCATGAGTCTGGCCCTGGGGCAGAGTGCATGGGCATGTCATTTATCGCCTGTTCGAAGTCATTTGGCGTCAGGATAACATCGGATAGGCTTGTGTTAATCAAATTTTGTGGCTCTCTCATAAAAAATTCATTTTGATCTTCGACTCTCAGTCTGGTTAGCGGCTTGCTAAAAACTGAGTCATATTGGGACTTGAGTAGCTCACTCATTTCCTTGTTGTCATCTGTGTAGGACCCATCTTGTTTAAGTAGGGGCCCAATACTGGACGTTGTTCTCGATTTTGATTTGGCATAGGAGAAGAAATACTTTGGGTTTCTTTCGATTTCATTTATGGCTTTTAGTTCTTCCCGCGATTCCTGACTCCTAAAGGATTCTTTTAGCTTAAGTTCGATGCTTGCTATTTCTCTGACCAGTGTCTCCCTACGCATTTCAGATATATTGACCTCTTTTAGCCGCTCTGTTATTCTTTTCCGTCGCCTGTAAAGGGAGCGCCTGTCTCTTTCTGTTTTACATCTACTCCTCCTTTTTCTTAGAGGAATAAGCCTTGTGCATACATCGAGTGCTACCGAGTTAATCTGTTCTAGGCATAAGTTGGGGTCTGTGTTGCTTAGTATATCTTCCCAGCTTATATCGGTTAGGACTTGGTTTACTTGGTCCCACTTTATGTTTTTGTTATTGAAGTTGAATTTGGTGAATGCTCCCTCGTGACTAATCTCCTTATGTCGGTCTGGGGCTCCGCGCATACATGACTGAACCTCAATTATGTTGTGATCTGAGTATATTGTTTTTGATATGGTGATATTTCTTATCAGATCATCATTGTTAGTGAAGATGAGGTCTAGTGTATTCTCCAGTCTAGTAGGCTCTATTATTTGCTGGTTTAAATTGAATTTTGTGCAGAGATTTAAAAGCTCGCGTGAGTGTGAGTTTTCATCAGAGCTGCCTCCTGGTGTTATTACTGCAACAATATTATTTGCTATATTCCTCCATTTTAGGTGCCTTAAGTTGAAATCCCCCAGGAGCAAGATGTTGGGTGCAGGAGCTGGAAGGTTTTCCAGACAGTGGTCAATTTTTAACAGCTGTTCCTGGAATTGCTGGGATGTTGCATCCGGAGGCTTGTAGACTATCACAATGACTAGGTTTTGGTTCTCGACCTTTACTGCTAAAACTTCCACTACATCATTTGAGGCATTTAGCAGTTCTGTGCAAACAAGTGACTCTGCAATGTACAGGCCAACCCCCCCCTTTTGCCTGTTCACTCTGTCACATCTGTATAGGTTGTAACCTGGGATCCATATTTCGTTGTCCAAGTGATCCTTTATGTGGGTCTCAGTGAAAGCCGCGAACATTGCCTTTGCCTCTGCAAGCAGTCCACGGATGAAAGGTATTTTGTTGTTTGTTGCTGGCTTTAGACCCTGTATATTTGCAAAGAAGAATGTTATCGGACTGGTGGTATTGTTGGTACTGGGGGGGGATTTTTTTTCCGGCATTAGTATCTGTATCTGTTGGTTTGGAGTGGAGGCCATCGACTGTGGTTCCACTCCAGGAATGACTGGATTTGGTGTACGATTTCTGCCATTTCCTGCCAGTTTTTTTTCCTTCCTGGCACTAAAAAACCTCTCCCTCTTGAGTGGCTGTGGCTACCCAGGTTTTCCCATGGCCTGGATGTTTTGTATCTTTTTGTCCCCTTTAGATGGTATGCCTGGCAATTTAAGTTATAGCACAGTCTTTCCTGTACTGAAGAGGTACACAGTTCAGGGTGAAAAAGCTTACAGGAAGGGAGTTTGCATTTTCCTGTTGTCATATGGGCATGGCATTTCCTAGGGTGGTCATAGTTGCACGTCCCATCTGTTTTTCCAGATTTCCCATGCCAGCAGATACCGAGTGCATAGTATGTGCACAGGCTTGGTTTCCGTTTGCCTTGGGTTTCTGTGACTGTATTCCCTGTTGGTGCATGTTTCCCTGTCTTACTTCTATCCTCCCTAGCACCAACAATGGAGCTCCCACCATTTGTTTTTGGTAATATATCCTCACTATTGCTAGTGGAGTCCTCTTGTTTGCTATTTCCTGCGGTATTTCTAGTTTGCAATATTGGTTTTATCTTATCTTTGACTACACTTGTTTCCCTACTATGGCTCCTGTCCCCTATGAGGTCATTCATATGTATTCCTTCCTGCGTATAATTCCCGACTACCTGGACAAAATCTCCAGCTTCACCATTACTGTCTCCCAGGACAGCATCTCCAGCTTCCCCATTACTGTCTCCCAGGACAGCATCTCCAGCTTCACCATTACTGTCTCCCAGGACAGCACCTCCAGCTTCACCATTACTGTCTCCCAGGACAGCACCTCCAGCTTCCCCATTACTGTCTCCCAGGACAGCACTATCAGCCCCCCATTTACTGACTACCAGGACATCATCTCCAGCCTTACAGTTTCTGACTACATGGCCAGTATCAAGGGCAGTACCATTCAGCCCGGACTTTTTATGTTCCCATCTGTTGTAGAAAGCTTCCAGGTTTTCTATGAAAGCAGCTTTGATGTTGACCTCTTTTAATACCCTTGTGATTTTAGTCCACAGATTTATCTCATTTGGGCATACCCAAAAACACTTCCCTGTTTTAATACTGCTTGTAGCTAGTTCTTGGATATCTGCACAAGGGGCGTGACACCAATTTCCACAGAAATGACAATTTATGCATGTGGAAGCCCGTTTGTTTGACTGACCACAGACTACACACAGCTTCATAATGATTTGAATGGTTGATTTACTGCAATTCTACTAGCAACCTCTTGAATATTCTATTAATAATCTGCTAGGTGGTGCACAACGAAACCGTTTGAAACCAGTCCAGGGTTCGGACCAGTCAAGGGTTCGGACCAGTCAAGGGTTCGGACTAGTCAAGGGTTCGGACCAGTCTATCTGATCTGATCAGTGGGTCACTTATTTAAACCATACTGGTCGGTGATTTGAGCTAACACATGAAGGATCTACTGGAAATTATCTACCCGAGTAATATGTGATTTGATTGATACAAAAGTATAACTTGCGTGTTGAAGAGCCGGTGACTGCTGGCACTCCTACAATGACGAACGGTCGAGCCTCCACCTTTGTTTATCAATCGCTGTATCTAGCTTCTCTATTTATTTTTTTTTTTCGTCTCCACCACAATAAATGCTATATTATCACTATAGTTGACTGGTGCAAATTTTGGAGGAAGGGCGCTTTTTCTGTAGTAATAATTGCTTCTCGTTGTGTATATTGCGACCGCTGGTAACTACAGGTTATATGAAATTCACAGTAACGTCTGGTATTTCAAGAAAAAGAAACTAATGAAAGTCACTCCACTCCACTAAGTACCATTATAATACTGGTTAGTTGCTACTAGAATGCTGTATTCTGCTATTCACTGGTATCACTAGATTATATGCGAGTACACTAGCAGGCCAGGAAGATTATTAAAACAGCTGACCTGTGGTAAGTTTCTGGCGACTTCTGGCACCTGCCTCTATAGGCTTATCACTTCATTTACAAATTCACCTGCTTTCAAATGACACTTTAGCCTTTATCATCAATATACTAGGGAGCCACTGTAGTATACACTATACACTATGTATACTCAATGCTTTCAGGGAGACTGATGATAAGTACCAGACAGATCTTCCCTACTGTACTTATCATAGAATTCATGGACATGACACATCTGAGTGCAATGCTCTCTACAACCTGCAGTACTCTAGATCTTTCCGTGGCCGTTCCAACCGCAGAGCCAGGAGAGGAAACAGATGTCGTGGTTCACAAACTAACCAGAACCAGGCTCATTCTTCCAATTCGGGGGAATCCGAGCGCCCAAGTCTACTCGTCCAGTCGTGACAGTAGTAGGTGATAACGAGTACACCATCACAGTCCAAAATTCCTATGAAGCCTTAGCCAGCCTTGAGAATGACAACCCTGCTGTTGATGCTGCTTCACACGTCTCTGACATAGAGGAATTTGGGGATGAAGTAGAAAATGCCTTCTCCGATGACAACCCACCTTTCTGTTTGCACATAACTCCTAACGAAACGATTGGTCCTTTAGTACAAGCTTCTGTTCATAATGTGCCCGTTCATGTGTTCATGGACTCTGGTGCGCAAGTTAATATCATCAGGTCTAGCTTGTTTAAAGAGAAGCAGTTACGACATGTCCTCCTCGTTGAACCAGCTACTGTAACCTCCCTTAGTGGAGTAGCTGGTTCCCTTCTGCGAGTCCGAGGTCAGACTTCGCTCACCTTTACTATCCAAGGCAGAGACTTTACTGCTGCTATTCTTGTTGTCGACCAGATTACTTTCCCTGGTGACCTACTGGGATTTGCTTCCATGCGAGACTTACGCATTGTGCTCGACCTGTACCGATGGCATGCCCAAATTGACGACTTGATCGTTCCATTCTGGGGTTACCAGCTTGGATCAGAAATCTGCCATACTGCCACAGAGTATGATGTACGGATTAAGTCCTTACAAGCCAATGCATTCTCCAGTAGCGTACCCAAGCGGTCAGGCACTAGTAACTCTGTCACTCCCATCTGTGTTCCACCTACACCTTCAGACTTGCAAGATAGTGTTCCATTGCCTCAAGTGTCCGGGGACACTCAGACTGCCTTGAGTGCACAGCCTATCCCTGCAATGACTGCTAGTTCGAGTAGTAGTTTCTCCACAGGGGATGCCTTGTCAGAAAACGATTACTTGAAACTAGTAATGCCATCTCTTGTTGATGTCACATGCCGTCTGCAGAAAGACGTCTCTGTTGCAGCTAGTGCTCTCACTAGAGTGTCTGTTGTTGTTCTTAATGTTCCAGATGGTGATAACGTCCTAGTTGACAGTGATTCCTGCAAGGTCAAGGGTTTATTTGTTGAACCTTCCTTACACATTGTAAGAGACAGTAAGATCCATTTATTCCTTGCTAACACTTCGGGTCACAGTGTTCGTCTCAGAGCAAATACCAATCTCGTTGACCTAGTTCACTATCCTTACCCTGTTCAAGTACAGGATGACGTGCCACCTGACCAGTGGGTCAGTGCTATATTTCAACAGTGGAGACCTCATCCACTCCACTGGATCAATCCATCCCACCAGTTGAGGAGAAAGACTTAGCTCCCACTGATTTCCCAGACGAAGTCCAGCGCTTGTTGACGCTGTTGAACAAATGTCGTAAAGCCATTGCCTTACCAGGTGAGAAGATGGGTATAACGAACTTATTGTCCCATTGTATTCCACTTGAACCTGGTACTAGACCTATCTATATACCTGCGCACAGAATGCCTCATTCCCAAGTTGCTGTCGCAGAAGAACTGATCAATCAAATGCTCAATGATGGAGTTATTGCACATAGCAATTCACCCTGGAATACGCCCTTGATCCTAGTGCCTAAGAAGAATGGTACTTGGTGCCCGGTGATGGACTTTACGAAGTTAAATGCGAAAACTATTCCAGATCGCTTCCCACTTCCTGTACTAGGTGATCTTTTACACAATATCGGAGATAACAAAGTCTTCTCGATCCTGGACTTGTTACAAGGGCTTTGGAAAGTCCCTCTTCACGAGGACAGCCAAGAATTAACTGCATTCTCTACTCCCACAGGTCATTATTACTTCCTATGAATGGCTTTTGGATTACGATCCTCACCTATCATGTTCTCTAGACTCATGACCAACATCTTTAGAGGTCTTATAGGTAAAGCACTTATGGTGTACTTAGACGACGTAATCGTCATGTCCGAAGATGTGGATACACACCTGAAATACTTGATATGGTACTTGGCAAGCTTGAAGAAGCCAATTTAAAGATCAAACTGTCCAAATGTCAATTTTTCAGATCAGAAATTAAGTTTCTTGGTCACGTAGTCACTCCTAGAGGGGTTACGACTGATCAAAGTAAAGTAACGGCAGTACTAAATTTTCCAACTCCCAAAACTGCTGATGCTGTAAGATCCTTTGTGGGTCTAGCAGGTTTTTATAGATCTTTCATTGCCAATTTTTCTTCCATAGCTGCTCCTCTAACTAAGTTGCTTAAGAAAGATGCTCCTTTTGTTTGGACCTTCCATCAAGAAAGAGCATTCCAAACTCTAAAAGAAAAGCTAACATCTGCTCCAATTTTGAAATTCCCAAATTTTTCTAAGCCCTTCTATCTGACAACTGATGCTAATTCAATTGGCATAGGTGCCGTACTAGCTCAGAAGACTGATGGCAAGTACAATGCAGTTGCATTTGCTAGCCGACTCCTTACAAAGGCTGAACGTAATTATACAGTAACGGAGCAAGAAGCTTTAGCAATAGTATGGTCTTTAAAGCACTTCCGAGACATTATTTACCAGTACCCTGTTCATGTCTTGACAGACCATGCACCACTGATACCTTTATTCCAGAACAAACAGCCTACTGGAAAGTTAGCCAGATGGACCTTGACTATCCAAGAGCTCAATCCCACTTTTGAACATTTACCTGGCAAGTCAAATGTAGTCGCAGATGCTTTATCGTGACACGTTAGTGTAGTTACTGCAGATCCTCCATTTACTGTCGAGGATGTCAAAAATGCCCAAAGAACAGATCCCATGTGGTCTGGTGTGATTCGATTCCTGCTCCAGGAAGATCTTATTCTTACTGTGAAGCCACCAGCACCCATTAGTGACTTTGTAATGAGCCAGGAATTACTGTATCGAACAGCCGAGTTGGGTACTCAAAGTAGAAGAGTGTACCAGTTAGTAATTCCACAGTCACTAGTGAACGTAGCTCTACAGCTAGTTCATGATGCACCAGATGTTGCACACTCTGGTATGGATCGTTCTGTGAAACAAGCCAGAATGAAATACTTTTGGCCACGTACGGCAACTGACATTTCAGAGTATGTTAAGAAATGTAGTGTTTGTATGCAACATAAAGGAAATATCAATGGTCCTAATCCAATCCAAGTGTACCCAACCACTAGCGAACCGTGGGAAAGAGTTGCCCTTGACTTATTAACCAATTTTAAATGTTCCCTCCAAGGCAAGGGGGTATGGTTTAACTGTGTGTTATGGTAGACCATTTCACCAGATATTGTGAGTTAGTTCCTATCGCAGATAAGACTGCTGAGACAGTAGCTAAAGTGTTTAAAGAACGCATTATCTGCAGGCATACCACCCCAAAGTCCTTAGTAACAGATAATGGAGGTGAATTCTGTAATGAGATTCTTGAAAATTTGTGTACTTTGTACAAGATCTCTAAATCCACCATTGTTCCTCATCATCCTGCCAGCAATGGGTTAGCCGAACGAACCAATAAGAAAGTACTTGATGTCCTGAGAGCCACTATCAACCCCAATAGTGAAACTTGAGATGAAGTCATACCAGATGTTCAATGTGCCATAAATTCTGCTTACAATGCTTCCATAGGTGATACTCCACATTATGCATTGTATGGTGTAGACAAGCGTTTACCCTATGAGTTGTTATATTCCACTCTGAAACCTAATTACAACCCTGATGATTTCGTAGCAACTCGTACCAGCATGGCTCAAAGTGTTTTTAGAAGAATCTGTGAAACACTTCATAAATCAACAGCAGAATTTACTAGAGTAACTAATAGCCGTGCTAAGCCATCAAAAGTCAAAGTAGGTTCGAGAGTAATGCTGACAAATTTCAACAAAACATCCGTAATGCCTAAGCTCGATCAAAAGTTTGTCGGACCTTATAGAGTTGTTGAACATATCTCTGGTAATAAGTATAAGGTTAGAGAAATTAGTACTGGCAAGTACAAAGAATCGCATTTAGATCATATGAAATTAGTATGCGATGTTGATGATATTGCTACCCAGACTAATGTGACAGATGCTGAAAATCCTCTTGACTTTGTACCCTCTACCTCAGATAATCAGTCAGATAATCAACCTGAATGTCGTTACTCCTTGCGTGCTCAACAAGTAATGAGAAACCCACAAGTATCTTTTGTAGATACTCGTTCAAGTCTCCCTCAGTCAAGGCATGTGTTAGCCATTGCAGAGGAATTCGATCCTCCCGGAGATGATAACCATTCTGCATATGTAAACCTCACCCTCGCAGAATTGGGTTTAAATGTACATAGTCTGTATAACTAGATGTCCAAGATGAAGTAAATTGTCAGCTGTTTGTTATTAACTAATTAGTTTTTCAGAATTTTTTTTTTTTTCGTATTCACGTTCCCTCTGTATTCTGAGAATTTGACAGTAATGATCTGAGTGCACACCAGATGCCTTTGCTGTTAATTTCACCTTGTATATATATATTTATTCTTCCTCAGAATCCATAGAGTGCATGAATGCAGATTGATCGATCAATTCTATCCCATATTGTACAATGATTTGTTTTTAAAGTTTGTAATGCATTATGTTAAAAATCATTACGTTAAAAGTGATTACGTTAACACCCATTATGTAAAATTCATTTTGTTAACATCCAGTATGATACCATCCCTTAGCTCTAAGTTATATATGAATTTGTTATTGTATAGAATCAGCCCAGAACCACCTGCCTGTTCAGCCTATAGATAGTAGTGTATGTCGAGACGACATACGTAACATGACCGAGCTGTCAGCATAGTTGCTGATCCCTGTGTTGTATAGCATATCAGTATCATCCATGTCCTTTAGATAGGAGATCCCTAGGCCTGTGACTGTTTGTGTGACGTCACGGGATACAGCTTGAGTGTGAGGCAAGCTAGCTACCTCGGCCTCAGTCGGCGTTTGACATAGGCTAGGACAAGGCAGAGGCTGGGCTCCATCTTCCATCATCACAGTCTGACAATATATCGTTACCATCCAACAAGTGTGTCTACCTTCAACCCTCGATATCTCCATTTAAGAACCCCTACGATATGTATGCAAATGATGCAAACTCTTCCACCTAAAGTCAGTTCCTGATCAGCCGGGCTGTGGCTCGTACGTTGGTTTGCGTGCACCCAGCAGCAACAGCCTGGTTGATCAGGGGCTGATCCACCAGGAGGCCTGGTCACAGACCGGGCCGCGGGGGCGTTGACCCCCGAAACTCAATCCAGGTAAACTCCAGGTAAACAACCAACCACAGTAGGAGTCCCACAAGGAAGCGTCCTTGGACCACTCCTCTTTCTCATCTACATCAATGATCTACCGAAGGCATCACAGCTACTAAAACCCATAATATTTGCAGATGACACTACATATGTCTTTTCCCACCCAAACGCAGTCATACTAGCAAACACAGTCAATGCTGAATTACAGAAAATATCTGCCTGGATGATGACTAACAAACTTACCCTGAACACTGATAAAACCTATTTCATTCAGTTTGGAAACAAAGCTGCGAAATGATCCAGTTAACATAAAGCTAAATGGATCATCAGTCACAAGACTCACAGAGGAAAAATTCCAAGGAATCCACCTTGACAGTAGCCTTAAGTTCCGGACACACATACAACAAATCACCGAGAAAATCTCCAAGACTGTAGGCATACTATCAAAGATAAGGTACTACGTTCCACAATCAGCTCTCCTGGCACTGTACCATTCACTCATATACCTTTATCTTACATATTGAATTTGTGCATGGGGATCAACAACATCCAATCACCTAAAACCCCTAATAACCCAGCAAAAGGCAGCAGTAAGAATGATAACAAATTCCCACTCCCACCAGCATACTCCCCCACTTTTCAAAAGTCTGAATCTGCTCACCATTAAGAACATCCATACTTGTTCATGTGCCTACTACATACACAGAACAATACACGCAAATATAAACCCTCCACTCAAACTTCTCCTCACCAACCTAAACAGGACACATGACCACAACACAAGACACAGATCTCTTTTTGATATACCTCGTGTCCATATCACACTGTGTAAAAACTCTATGCACATAAAGGGCCCCAAAATATGGAATTCATTACCAGAAAATATTAAAGTAACCCAGTCTGAAAATCAATTTAAAACTCTTCTCAAAAGCCACTTAATCACCCTAGACTAAACGCTAAATACTCAGTACACACTTACTCACCTATGTACTCCCACATCATAACTTCAACAATCACTTTGAACCTTTTATCCATTGTTTTTCACAAAAAGCATTTTCAAATATATGAATATATCTTTTATGAGTTTTTATGAGGATAGTGAGGCTCAGGTTAGGGTGTGTAGAAGAGAGGGAGAATACTTCCCGGTAAAAGTAGGACTTAGACAGGGATGTGTAATGTCACCATGGTTGTTTAATATATTTATAGATGGGGTTGTAAAGGAAGTAAATGCTAGGGTGTTCGGGAGAGGGGTGGGATTAAATTTTGGGGAATCAAATTCAAAATGGGAATTGACACAGTTACTTTTTGCTGATGATACTGTGCTTATGGGAGATTCTAAAGAAAAATTGCAAAGGTTAGTGGATGAGTTTGGGAATGTGTGTAAAGGTAGAAAGTTGAAAGTGAACATAGAAAAGAGTAAGGTGATGAGGGTGTCAAATGATTTAGATAAAGAAAAATTGGATATCAAATTGGGGAGGAGGAGTATGGAAGAAGTGAATGTTTTCAGATACTTGGGAGTTGACGTGTCGGCGGATGGATTTATGAAGGATGAGGTTAATCATAGAATTGATGAGGGAAAAAAGGTGAGTGGTGCGTTGAGGTATATGTGGAGTCAAAAAACGTTATCTATGGAGGCAAAGAAGGGAATGTATGAAAGTATAGTAGTACCAACACTCTTATATGGGTGTGAAGCTTGGGTGGTAAATGCAGTAGCGAGGAGACGGTTGGAGGCAGTGGAGATGTCCTGTTTAAGGGCAATGTGTGGTGTAAATATTATGCAGAAAATTCGGAGTGTGGAAATTAGGAGAAGGTGTGGAGTTAATAAAAGTATTAGTCAGAGGGCAGAAGAGGGGTTGTTGAGGTGGTTTGGTCATTTAGAGAGAATGGATCAAAGTAGAATGACATGGAAAGCATGTAAATCTATAGGGGAAGGAAGGCGGGGTAGGGGTCGTCCTCGAAAGGGTTGGAGAGAGGGGGTAAAGGAGGTTTTGTGGGCAAGGGGCTTGGACTTCCAGCAAGCGTGCGTGAGCGTGTTAGATAGGAGTGAATGGAGACGAATGGTACTTGGGACCTGACGATCTGTTGGAGTGTGAGCAGGGTAATATTTAGTGAAGGGATTCAGGGAAACCGGTTATTTTCATATAGTCGGACTTGAGTCCTGGAAATGGGAAGTACAATGCCTGCACTTTAAAGGAGGGGTTTGGGATATTGGCAGTTTGGAGGGATATGTTGTGTATCTTTATACGTATATGATTCTAAACTGTTGTATTCTGAGCACCTCTGCAAAAACAGTGATAATGTGCGAGTGTGGTGAAAGTGTTGAATGATGATGAAAGTATTTTCTTTTTGGGGATTTTCTTTCTTTTTTGGGTCACCCTGCCTCGGTGGGAGACGGCCGACTTGTTGAAAAAAAAAAAAAAAATCTTTTGTCTTATACAAATTTTGATTCATTTATAATTAATAATCTACTGTAAAACTATGAAATAATTACTATCCTACTGTACAACTATGATATACTAATCCTTAGTATTAAGTAGACTGTAAGCCAATAATGTTAAGTTGACCCATAATGCCAAGGCATAATAGAGGTTCTCTTCGTATTGTATCCCACTATTGTATCCCACTATTGTATCCCACTATTGTATCCCACTATTGTATCCCACTATTGTATCCCACTATTGTATCCCACTATTGTATCCCACTATTGTATCCCACTATTGTAAATATAAAATCTCAATGTACTGTTTGCAAAGACGTAAAATAAATAAATAAATAAATAAATAAATAAATAGCGATGTTAACACCAAGAACGATGTTAACACCAACAACAATGTTAACATTGCAACAATATTAACACCAACAACTATGTTAACCCCAAAAACAATGTTAACCCCAGCAATAATGTTAACTCCAAGAAGAACAATGTTAAAACAACGATGTTAACACCGACAACGATGTTAACACCAACAACGGTGTTAACACTACAACAATAATAACAACAGCAATATTAACACCGACAACAATGTTAACACCTACAATATTTAGACAAATATAACATATTATATTTATATATACAGTGAGAATATTAACATTATCCTAACATTATTAGTAATGTTAATAACGTTATGGTATATGATAACATTATCATTATTTTAACATTATTAAGATAATGTTATATAGAGTTACATTATTAACAATAGCAACAACTCACCGAGGTTGTAGACGTTGCAGCTGGTTGTCAGAAGTGGTGCCTCTGTCAGCATGATGGTAGTGGTACCACAGTGCCAGGTGTGTACAGTGGTGGTGGGTGAGGGCAGCCAACAGGTCAGCCAGGTCAGGCAGGTCACCAAGGTCACCATGGATAGTAATCCTCACCTTGCAGGAGCTGAGGTGTGGCAGGAGAGCAGCGTAGCTTCTCAGACGTCCATCACTTACGTCAATTGTTTCTTCAGTATTGTAGAAGCGAGATATTTCTTTGACAGTAACTGGAGACATGTTAGTGTTGTCAAGGAGGTCGAGCCACTGATTGTTGTGTCTCATACCAGACTCTTGTAGGAGATGAACCACTTCCCGTCCAGGTGTTTCAGGTACCTGGCCTAGTACCAGGTACAGCAGCCCAGCCACATGTATCAGAACATTCTGGTACTTGTTCATGTCTACCACACCTGACCTGATGCTTTGTTTCAACACTCCCCTGATACTGACAGGTGTGTCAGGTGTAGCTGAGGCAGGTGTAGCTGACATGACGCTCTCTTCTAACATTCCCCTGATACTGTCAGGTGTGCAGGTTATAGGTGAAGCAGGTGTAGGTGATGCTAGTGTAGGTGGTGCTGGTATAGGTGATGCTGGTATAAGTAAGGTGGGTGTAGGTTGTGAAGGTGTAAGTAAGGTGGGTGTAGGTCGTGCTGGTGAAGGTGAGGATGGTGAAGCTGTAACTGGTGAATATGGAGATTGAGTACGAGATGGTGACATAATTTTCACAGGTGGTGGAGAAGTCACAGCTGGTGTTGGTGATAGTGACATACTTGTTACAGGTGGTGGAGACGTCATAGTTACTGTTGGTGACATAGTTGTCACAGATGGTTGGGAAGACACAGGTGGTGTTGGTGATGGTGGTACAGTTATCACAGATGGTTGGGAAGACACAGGTGGTGATGGTGATACAGTTATCACAGGTGGTTGGGAAGATACAGGTGGTGCTGGGTGTTGAGTGTACAAGACAGGGAGTGGTGAAGACTCCAGCTGGTACTTGAGTGTCATCACAATATGCAGAGCACTGAAGTAGTCTTGGATTCCCTTGTGTGGTGCAGAGTAGCGCTCCTCGATGCCTTGCCAAGTCCATATTGGCTTCAAACTCAAAAAAGCAGACAGCATCTCATGGTAAGGTATATCATGTTTGTTACAAACAGATATTAGTTCTTCTGCAGTCTCTGCTTCAAGACTCAACTGGTCACGTGACAGACTCTCTAGTGATGTCGCGTATATTATCTTCAATATTTCTTCAACACTGTTCTGTAGAGTACTTTCATTCATCACCTTGATCTTTGAACAGTTCGTTAATCTCTCTAATAACTTACTTTGACACATATGATGTATTTTATGATAGAGTTGCGTTTGTGTTATTGTTCTTATGTTTAACTCATCAGGTTCCTGGTCCAAGATGTAAACAATAAATGTTAAATTCATTGGTAGACGTAAGTGTTGGTGAAGACCTGTAACATTCATCACCTTATTTACTAGTTCAACAGTGTTTGTGTTACTGTTGGTCAACTTAATTATCTCCTGGTGAGTCCGACGCACAAAGTCTTTCATATGTTCCTCCTTTATGCCTCGTAGTTCAGCATTAGTTACATGATAATCTTCAGGGATCGTTAAGCTGAACATTTCAACTGCTTCAGGTCTTGAGGTGCAGATAAAAATTGTGTTAACAGAGTTTTGGAATTCCAGTAAAAGACTTTTGACTAGTGTTCTGGAGTTGTTATTGAGTTCATCCAGACCATCAACTATTATTATTACCTTACAAAGCTTGAGTATTTTAGGCAGAATGTTTCTGAATTTTGCTGAAACATCTGGTAATAGTCGGTGTAGAAGATGATGGTTGGAGTTGATAGTCGGGTCCCTACACTGTACCCACAGTAAGAGATCATAATTATCTAAGTCCTTGATGTTACCTTGACCACCTTGTATCCATTGGTCAGTTATTAGCTTCACTAGAGTGGTCTTGCCACTGCCTGCAACACCTTCAAGCAACAGTATTTGCGGCCGTCCAGAGGAACCTTGTTGTTGTGCGCCAGAGCTCACACATGAAGCCACACATGTTTTCTGGACAAGTAAGAGAAGGTCTACATAATCTATATGTTCATTATTACCTCTACGTCTTCCTTGTTTAACTTCAATATCGACAAAAATTTTGTCTACTTCAAGTTGAAAGTTGTCAGTGATAAAAGATACTGGGTTAATATAAGTTATTTGTTGTAAGATCTTCTTCAGCGTAACACAACTGTCTTTAATGATAATCTGTTTTATGTCATCAATACAATACTTCATTATATCATCCTCACCGAGAATCTCATCCATGATGTAGTCCAGGTCATCATTCATCTGCTGGATCTCCTTGTTAACATCATCCTGGTCTCTCCCATACCTCTCTCCAGACGTCTTAACACAACCAGTTAACAACTCACGAAGCTTTCTCATATTTTCATAATAATCTTCATCAGTAACTGCAAGTGGACCGTGAACAGCATCGTTCCTCATGTTGTTTATGGCAGTGACGTAGTACTCCATTTGTGTACTGGCAGTGATCCATATTGGATCACTGAGAGGAGCAACATTCTCACAAGCAAGTTTAATGCTCCTACACAGTAGTGGAACATCAAACTTTCTTCCATTTGAACTTCTACTTATCAGTTTCTTTTGTGTTTTGTCAAACTTTCGATCTTTACTTTTGAGTTTTAAGTAATTAGCAGATGATGTTTGTCTCAAGTTGTTTAAGTAATGATCAAGTGTTGTAGTAGCAGGTTTATCTGGTGTTCCCCAGCGGAACGTCTGATGCAACACTCGTCTCCCACACTCACTCAAAGCTTTCAGCATTCTGAAGCCATTATTTTCCTCTTTTGTTATTACAGCCATGGTATTGTAGAGGCAAGATTATGTTAATAATGTTAATGATGGTATTGTAGAGGCAAGATTATGTTAATAATGTTAATGATGGTATTGTAGAGGCAAGATTATGATAATAATGTTAATGATGGTATTGTAGAGGCAAGATTATGTTAATAATGTTAATGATGGTATTGTAGAGGCAAGATTATGTTAATAATGTTAATGATGGTATTGTAGAGGCAAGATTATGTTAATAATGTTAATGATGGTATTGTAGAGGCAAGATTATGTTAATAATGTTAATGATGGTATTGTAGAGGCAAGATTATGATAATAATGTTAATGATGGTATTGTAGAGGCAAGATTATGTTAATAATGTTAATGATGGTATTGTAGAGGCAAGATTATGTTAATAATGTTAATGATGGTATTGTAGAGGCAAGATTATGTTAATAATGTTAATGATGGTATTGTAGAGGCAAGATTATGTTAATAATGTTAATGATGGTATTGTAGAGGCAAGATTATGTTAATAATGTTAATGATGGTATTGTAGAGGCAAGATTATGTTAATAATGTTAATGATGGTATTGTAGAGGCAAGATTATGTTAATAATGTTAATGATGTTATTGTAGAGGCAAGATTATGTTAATAATGTTAATGATGGTATTGTAGAGGCAAGATTATGTTAATAATGTTAATGATGGTATTGTAGAGGCAAGATTATGTTAATAATGTTAATGATGGTATTGTAGAGGCAAGATTATGTTAATAATGTTAATGATGGTATTGTAGAGGCAAGATTATGTTAATAATGTTAATGATGGTATTGTAGAGGCAAGATTATGTTAATAATGTTAATGATGGTATTGTAGAGGCAAGATTATGTTAATAATGTTAATGATGGTATTGTAGAGGCAAGATTATGTTAATAATGTTAATGATGGTATTGATGTTGCTTTCAGATATTGTTGCTGACACTGGTGCTGTTGTTTCTTAGATATTGTTGCTGACACTGATGCTGTTGTTTCTTAGATATTGTTGCTGACACTGATGCTGTTGTTTCTTAGATATTGTTGCTGACACTGGTGCTGTTGTTTCTTAGATATTGTTGCTGACACTGATGCTGTTGTTTCTTAGATATTGTTGCTGACACTGATGCTGTTGTATCTTAGATATTGTTGCTGACACTGATGCTGTTGTTTCTTAGATATTGTTGCTGACACTGCTGCTGTTGTTTCTGTTTCTTAGATATTGTTGCTGACACTGATGCTGTTGTTTCTTAGATATTGTTGCTGACACTGATGCTGTTGTTTCTTAGATATTGTTGCTGACACTGATGCTGTTGTTTCTTAGATATTGTTGCTGACACTGATGCTGTTGTTTCTTAGATATTGTTGCTGACACTGATGCTGTTGCTTCATAGATATTGTTGCTGAGATAAGACTCATGTACAACACCTGGGTATCAATATTGATGAATAAGACTCATGTACAACACCTGGGTATCAATATTGATGAATAAGACTCATGTACAACACCTGGGTATCAATATTGATGAATAAGACTCATGTACAACACCTGGGTATCAATATTGATGAATAAGACTCATGTACAACAACTACTAATCAATATTGATGAATAAGACTCATGTACAACACCTGGGTATCAATATTGATGAATAAGACTCATGTACAACACCTGGGTATCAATATTGATGAATAAGACTCATGTACAACACCTGGGTATCAATATTGATGAATAAGACTCATGTACAACACCTGGGTATCAATATTGATGAATAAGACTCATGTACAACACCTGGGTATCAATATTGATGAATAAGACTCATGTACAACACCTGGGTATCAATATTGATGAATAAGACTCATGTACAACACCTGGGTATCAATATTGATGAATAAGACTCATGTACAACACCTGGGTATCAATATCGATGAATAAGACTCATGTACAACACCTGGGTATCAATATTGATGAATAAGACTCATGTACAACACCTGGGTATCAGTATTGATGAATAAGACTCATGTACAACACCTGGGTATCAATATTGATGAATAAGACTCATGTACAACACCTGGGTATCAATATTGATGAATAAGACTCATGTACAACACCTGGGTATCAATATTGATGAATAAGACTCATGTACAACACCTGGGTATCAATATTGATGAATAAGACTCATGTACAACACCTGGGTATCAATATTGATGAATAAGACTCATGTACAACACCTGGGTATCAATATTGATGAATAAGACTCATGTACAACACCTGGGTATCAATATTGATGAATAAGACTCATGTACAACACCTGGGTATCAATATTGATGAATAAGACTCATGTACAACACCTGGGTATCAATATTGATGAATAAGACTCATGTACAACACCTGGGTATCAATATTGATGAATAAGACTCATGTACAACACCTGGGTATCAATATTGATGAATAAGACTCATGTACAACACCTGGGTATCAATATTGATGAATAAGACTCATGTACAACACCTGGGTATCAATATTGATGAATAAGACTCATGTACAACACCTGGGTATCAATATTGATGAATAAGACTCATGTACAACACCTGGGTATCAATATTGATGAATAAGACTCATGTACAACACCTGGGTATCAATATTGATGAATAAGACTCATGTACAACACCTGGGTATCAATATTGATGAATAAGACTCATGTACAACACCTGGGTATCAATATTGATGAATAAGACTCATGTACAACACCTGGGTATCAATATTGATGAATAAGACTCATGTACAACACCTGGGTATCAATATTGATGAATAAGACTCATGTACAACACCTGGGTATCAATATTGATGAATAAGACTCATGTACAACACCTGGGTATCAATATTGATGAATAAGACTCATGTACAACACCTGGGTATCAATATTGATGAATAAGACTCATGTACAACACCTGGGTATCAATATTGATGAATAAGACTCATGTACAACACCTGGGTATCAATATTGATGAATAAGACTCATGTACAACACCTGGGTATCAATATTGATGAATAAGACTCATGTACAACACCTGGGTATCAATATTGATGAATAAGACTCATGTACAACACCTGGGTATCAATATTGATGAATAAGACTCATGTACAACACCTGGGTATCAATATTGATGAATAAGACTCATGTACAACACCTGGGTATCAATATTGATGAATAAGACTCATGTACAACACCTGGGTATCAATATTGATGAATAAGACTCATGTACAACACCTGGGTATCAATATTGATGAATAAGACTCATGTACAACACCTGGGTATCAATATTGATGAATAAGACTCATGTACAACACCTGGGTATCAATATTGATGAATAAGACTCATGTACAACACCTGGGTATCAATATTGATGAATAAGACTCATGTACAACACCTGGGTATCAATATTGATGAATAAGACTCATGTACAACACCTGGGTATCAATATTGATGAATAAGACTCATGTACAACACCTGGGTATCAATATTGATGAATAAGACTCATGTACAACACCTGGGTATCAATATTGATGAATAAGACTCATGTACAACACCTGGGTATCAATATTGATGAATAAGACTCATGTACAACACCTGGGTATCGAAATTTCAATAACTCCAAAATGGAAAACGTGAGGAAATTAGAACTTCATCGGAGTATAAAACAAATTCCAACCACACATTAGAGAGAGAAACTAATGTAAAGGACCTGGGAGTGATCATGTCGGAAGATCTCACCTTCAAGGACCATAATATTGTATCAATCACATCTGGTAGAAAAATGAGAGGATGGATAATGAGAACCTTCAAAACTAGGGATGTCAAGCCCATGATGACACTCTTCAGGTCACTTGTTCTATCTAGGCTGGAATATTGCTGCACACTAACAGCACCTTTCAAGGCAGGTGAAATTGCTGACCTAGAAAATGTACAGAGAACCTTCACGGCGCGCATAACGGAGATAAAACACCTCAGTTACTGGGATCGCTTGAAGTTCCTGAACCTGTACTCCATGGTACGCGGGCGGGAGAGATACATGATTATATACACCTGGAAAATCCTAGAGGGACTAGTACCGAACTTGCACACGAAAATCACTCACTACGAAAGCAAAAGACTTGGCAGACGATGCAACATCTCCCCCAATTAAAAGCAGGGGTGTCACTAGCACGTTAAGAGACAATACAATAAGTGTCAGGGGCCCAAGACTGTTCAACTGCCTTTCAGCATACATAAGAGGGATTACCAGTAGATCCCTGGCTGTCTTCAAGCTGGCACTGGACAAGCACCTAAAGTCGGTACCTGACCAGCCGGGATGTGGTTCGTACGTCGGTTTGCGTGCGGCCAACATTAACAGCCTGGCAGGTCAGGCCCTGATCCACCATGAGGCCTGGTGACAGACCAGGTCGCGGAAGCGTTGAGTCCCGGAAATCTCTCCAGGTATAAAACACCTTGGATTCAATATTGATCAATAAGACTCGTGTACAACACCTGGGCTGTACTGATCAATAATGAGAAATGCATCACCGTCAGAGCAGAAAAAATCAAGCTACTACAGAGGTACTAGCACAGTAACTACTATACTGGACTACTGAGGTACTAGCACAGTAACTACTCTACTGGACTACTGAGGTACTAGCACAGTAACTACTATACTGGATTACTGAGGTACTAGCTCAGTAACTACTATACTGGATTACTGAGGTACTAGCTCAGTAACTACTATACTGGACTACAGAGGTACTAGCACAGTAACTACTATACTGGACTACTGAGGTGCTAGCACAGTACCTACTATACTGGACTACTGAGGAACTAGCACAGTAACTACTATACTGGACTACTGAGGTGCTAGCACAGTAACTACTATACTGGACTACTGAGGTACTAGCACAGTAACTACTATTCTGGATTACTGAGGTCCTAGCACAGTAACTACTAAACTGGATTACTGAGGTCCAAGCACAGTAACTACTATACTGGACTACTGAGATACTAGCACAGTAACTACTATACTGGACTACTGAGGTACTAGCACAGTAACTACTATACTGGACTACTGAGGTACTAGCACAGTAACTACTATACTGGACTACTGAGGTGCTAGCACAGTAACTACTATACTGGACTACTGAGGTGCTAGCACAGTAACTACTATACTGGACTACTGAGGTGCTAGCACGGTAACTACTATACTGGACTACTGAGGTACTAGCACAGTAACTACTATACTGGACTACTGAGGTACTAGCACAGTAACTACTATACTGGACTACTGAGGTGCTAGCACAGTAACTACTATACTGGACTACTGAGGTGCTAGCAGAGTGACTACTATACAGGACTACTGAGGTGCTAGCACAGTAACTACTATACTGGACTACTGAGGTGCTAGCAGAGTGACTACTATACAGGACTACTGAGGTGCTAGCACAGTAACTACTGTACTAGACTACTGAGATGCTAGCACAGTAACTACTGTACTAGACTACTGAGGTGCTAGCACAGTAACTACTGTACTAGACTACTGAGATGCTAGCACAGTAACTACTATACTGTACTGACTACTATACTTCACTACTGAGATACTAGCACAGTAACTACTATACTGGACTACTGAGGTGCTAGCACAGTAACTACTATACTGGACTACTGAGGTGCTAGCACAGTAACTACTACTGTTCTGGACTACTGAGGTGCTAGCACAGTAACTACTATACTAAACTATTGAGGTATTAGCACAGTGACTTCTATACTAGACAACTGAGGTACTAGCACAGTAACTACTATACTGGACTACTGAGGTGCTAGCACAGTAACTACTATACTGGACTACTGAGGTGCTAGCACAGTAACTACTATACTGGACTACTGAGGTGCTAGCACAGTAATTGCTATACTGGACTACTGAGATGCTAGCACAGTAACTACTATACTGGACTACTGAGGTACTAGCACAGTAACTACTATACTGGACTACTGAGGTGCTAGCACAGTAACTACTATACTGGAGTACTGAGGTGATAGCACAGTAACTACTATACTGGACTACTGAGGTGATAGCACAGTAACTACTATGTTGGACTACTGAGGTGCTAGCACAGAAACTGCTATACTGGACTACTGAGGTGCTAGCACAGTAACTACTGTACTGAACTACTGAGGTAATAGCGCAGTAACTACTATACTAAACTATTGAGGTACTAGCACAGTGACTTCTATACTGGACTACTGAGGTGCTAGCACGGTAACTACTATACTGGACTACTGAGGTGCAAGCACAATAACTACTATACTGGAATACTGAGGTACTAGCACAGTAACTGCTATACTGGACTACTGAGGTGCTAGCACAATAACTACTATACTGGAATACTGAGGTACTAGCACATTAACTGCTATACTGGACTACTGAGGTGCTAGCACAATAACTACTAAACTGGAATACTTAGGTACTAGCACAGTAACTACTGTTCTGAAATACTGAGGTAATAGCGCAGTAACTACTATACTAAACTATTGAGGTACTAGCACAGGACTTCTATACTGGACTACTGAGGTGCTAGCACGGTAACTACTAGAGCGGACTACTGAGATACTAGCACAGTAACTACTATACTGGACTACTGAGGTCCTAGCACAGTAACTACTATACTGGACTACTGAGGTGCTAGCACAGTAACTTCTATACTGGACTACTGAGGTGCTAGCACGGTAACTACTAGAGCGGACTACTGAGGTCCTAGCACAGTAACTACTATACTGGATTACTGAGGTCCAAGCACAGTAACTACTATACTGGACTACTGAGATACTAGCACAGTAACTACTATACTAAACTATTGAGGTATTAGCACAGTAACTACTATACTAAACTATTGAGGTACTAGCACAGTGACTTCTATACTGGACAACTGAGGTACTAGCACAGTAACTACTATACTGGACTACTGAGGTGCTAGCACAGAAATTACTGTACTGAACTACTGAGGTACTAGCACAGTAACTACTGTACTGAACTACTGAGGTAATAGCACAGTAACTACTTTACTGGACTACTGAGGTACTAACACAGTAACTACTATACTAAACTATTTAGGTACTAGCACGGTGACTTCTATACTGGACAACTGAGGTACTAGCACAGTAACTACTATAGTGGACTACAGAGGTGCTAGCACAGTAACTACTATACTGGACTACTGAGGTGCTAGGACAGTAACTACTATACTGGACTACTGAGGTGCTAGCACAGAAACTACTATGCTGGACTACTGAGATACTAACACAGTAACTACTGTACTGAACTATTTAGGCACTAGCACAGTAACTACTATACTGGACTACTGAGGCACTAGCACAGTAACTACTATACTGGAATACTGAGGTACTAGCACAGCAACTACTATACTGGACTACTGAGGTGCTAGCACAGTAACTACTATACTGGACTACTGAGGTACTAGCACAGTAACTACTGTACTGAACTACTGAGGTAATAGCACAGTAAGTACTACACTGGACTACTGAGGTACTAGCACAGTAGCTACTATACTGGACTACTGAGGTGCAAGCACAGCGACTACTATACTGGACTACCGAGGTACTAGCACAATAACTACTTTACTAGACTACTGAGGTACTAGCACAGTGACTACTATACTGGACTTCTGAGGTACTAGCACAGTGACTACTATACTGGCCTACTGAGGTACTAGCACAGTAACTACTATACTGGACTACTGAGGTGCTAGCACAGTAACTACTATACTGGACTACATAGGTAATAGCACAGTAACTACTATACTGGACTACTGAGGTACTAGCACAGTAACTACTATATTGGACTACTGAGGTGCTATCACAGAGACTACTATACCGGACTTCTGAGGTACTAGCACAGTAACTACTATACTGGACTTATGAGGTGCTAGCACAGTAACTACTATACTGGACTTCTGAGGTACTAGCACAGTAACTACTATACTGGACTACTGAGGTACTAGCTCAGTGACTACTATACTGGACTACTGAGGTACTAGCAGAGTAACTACTATACTGGACTACTGAGGTACTAGCACAGTAACTACTCTACTGGACTACTGAGGTACTAGAACAGTAACTACTATACTGGACTACTGAGGTACTAGCTCAGTAACTACTATACTGGACTACAGAGGTACTAGCACAGTAACTACTATATTGGGCTACAAAGGTACTAGCACAGTAACTACAATATTGGACTACTGAGGTACTAGCACAGTAACTACTATACTGGACTACTGAGGTGCTAGCACAGTAACTACTATACTGGACTACTGAGGTGCTAGCACAGTAACTACTATATTGGGCTACAAAGGTACTAGCACAGTAACTACAATATTGGACTACTGAGGTACTAGCACAGTAACTACTATACTGGACTACTGAGGTGCTAGCACAGTAACTACTATACTGGACTGCTGAGGTGCTAGCACAGTGACTACTATAATGGACTACAGAGGTGCTAGCACAGTAAATACTATACTGGACTACTGAGGTGCTAGCACAGTAACTACTATGCTGGACTACAGAGGTACTAGCACAGTAACTACTATACTGGACTACTGAGGTACTAGCACAGTAAATACTATACTGGACTACTGAGGTGCTAACAGAGTAACTAATATACTGAACTACAGAGGTGCTAGCAGTGTGACTACTATACAGGACTACTGAGGTGCTAGCACAGTGACTACAATACTGGGCTACTAAGGTGCTAGCACAGTAACTACTATACTGGACCACTGAGGTAATAGCACAGTAACTACTATACTGGACTACTGAGGTACTAGCAGAGAAACTACTATACTGGACTACTGAGGTGCTAGCACAGTAACTGCTATACTGGATTACTGAGGTGCTAGCACAGTGACTACTATACTGGACTACTGAGGTACTAGCACAGTAACTACTATACTGGACGACTGAGGTGCTAGCACAGTAATTACTATACTGGACCCCTGAGGTGCTAGCACAGTAACTACTATACTGGACTACTGAGGCGCTAGCACAGTTACTACTATACTGGACAACTGAGGTACAAGCACAGTAACTACTATACTGGACTACTGAGGTACTAGCACAGTAACTACTGTACTAGACTACTGAGGTGCTAGCACAGTAACTACTATACTAAACTATTGAGGTACTAGCACAGTGACTTCTATACTGGACTACTGAGGTGCTAGCACGGTAACTACTAGAGCGGACTACTGAGATACTAGCACAGTAACTACTATACCGGATTACTGAGGTCCTAGCACAGTAATTACTATACTGGAATACTGAGATATTAGCACAGTAACTACTATACTGGACTACTGAGGTACTAGCACAGTAACTACTATACTGGACTTCTGATGTGCTAGCACAGTAACTACTATACTGGACTACTGAGGTGATAGCACAGTAACTACTATACTGGACTACTGAGGTCCTAGCACAGTAATTACTATACTGGACTACTGAGGTACTAGCACAGTAACTACTATACTGGACTTCTGATGTGCTAGCACAGTAACTACTATACTGGACTACTGAGGTGATAGCACAGTAACTACTATACCGGATTACTGAGGTCCTAGCACAGTAATTACTATACTGGAATACTGAGATATTAGCACAGTAACTACTATACTGGAGTACTGAGGTGATAGCACAGTAACTACTATACTGGAGTACTGAGGTGATAGCACAGTAACTACTATACTGGACTACTGAGGTGATAGCACAGTAACTACTATGTTGGACTACTGAGGTGCTATCACAGAAACTGCTATACTGGACTACTGAGGTGCTAGCACAGAAACTACTGTACTGAACTACTGAGGTACTAGCACAGTAACTACTTTACTGGACTACTGAGGTACTAGCACAGTAACTACTTTACTGGACTACTGAGGTGCTAGCACAGAAACTACTGTACTGAACTACTGAGGTACTAGCACAGTAACTACTATACTGGACTACTGAGATACTAGCACAGTAACTACTATACTGGACTACTGAGGTGACACAATAACTACTATACTGGAATACTGAGGTACTAGCACATTAACTGCTATACTGGACTACTGAGGTGCAAGCACAATAACTACTAAACTGGAATACTTAGGTACTAGCACAGTAACTACTGTACTGAAATACTGATGTAATAGCGCAGTAACTACTATACTAAACTATTGAGGTACTAGCACAGTGACTTCTATACTGGACTACTGAGGTGCTAGCACGGTAACTACTAGAGCGGACTACTGAGATACTAGCACAGTAACCACTATACTGGATTGCTGAGGTCCTAGCACAGTAACTACTATACTGGACTACTGAGGTGCTAGCACAGTAACTTCTATACTGGACTACTGAGGTGCTAGCACGGTAACTACTAGAGCGGACTACTGAGATACTAGCACAGTAACTACTATACTGGATTACTGAGGTCCTAGCACAGTAACTACTAAACTGGATTACTGAGGTCCAAGCACAGTAACTACTATACTGGACTACTGAGATACTAGCACAGTAACTACTATACTAAACTATTGAGGTACTAGCACAGTAACTACTATACTAAACTATTGAGGTACTAGCACAGTGACTTCTATACTGGACTACTGAGGTACTAGCACAGTAACTACTTTACTGGACTACTGAGGTGCTAGCACAGAAACTACTGTACTGAACTACTGAGGTGCTAGCACAGAAACTACTGTACTGAACTACTGAGGTACTAGCACAGTAACTACTGTACTGAACTACTGAGGTACTAACACAGTAACTACTATACTAAACTATTTAGGTACTAGCACGATGACTTCTATACTGGACAACTGAGGTACTAGCACAGTAACTACTTTAGTGGACTACTGAGGTGCTAGCACAGTAACTACTATACTGGACTACTGAGGTGCTAGCACAGTAACTACTATACTGGACTACTGAGGTGCTAGCACAGAAACTACTATGCTGGACTACTGAGATACTTACACCGTAACTACTGTACTGGACTATTTTGGCACTAGCACAGTAACTACTATACTGGACTACTGAGGTACCAGCACAGTAACTACTATACTGGACTACTGAGGTACTAGCACAGTAACTACTATACTGGACTACTGAGGTGCTAGCACAGTAACTACTATACTGGACTACTGAGGTACTAGCACAGTAACTACTATACTGGACTACTGAGGTGCTAGCACAGTAACTACTATACTGGACTACTGAGGTACTAGCACAGTAGCTACTATACTGGACTACTGAGGTGCTAGCATAGCGACTATTATACTGGACTACCGAGGTACTAGCACAATAACTACTTTACTAGACTACTGAGGTACTAGCACAGTGACTACTATACTGGACTTCTGAGGTACTAGCACAGTGACTACTATACTGGCCTACTGAGGTACTAGCACAGTAACTACTATACTGGACTACTGAGGTGCTAGCACAGTAACTACTATACTGGACTACATAGGTAATAGCACAGTAACTACTATACTGGACTACTGAGGTACTAGCACAGTAACTACTATACTGGACTACTGATGTGCTAGCACAGTTACTACTATTCTGGACTACATAGGTAATAGCATAGTAACTACGATACTGTACTAATGAGGTACTTGCACAGTAACTACTATTCTGGACTACATAGGTTATAGCATAGTAATTACTATACTGGACTAATGAGGTACTTGCACAGTAACTACTATACCATAACCACAAAATCGTACGATGCTCCTACCATCACTACTAAAAGCTACCATGCTCGTAAAATCACCACTCATTCCTACCATGCTCCTACGATCGCTAGTCATCTCTACCATGCTCCAACCATCATCATTCAAACCTACGATGCTCCTACCATCACGCCTCACAACTACCATGCTCCTACCATAACCTCTTGCCCCTACCATGCTCCTACCATCACCACTCATCCCTAAAATGCTCCTACCATCACCATTCACCGCTACCATACTCGTCCCATAACAAGTCACAGCTACCATGCTCCTACCATTACCACTCACCCTTACCATGCTCCTACCATCACCACTCACCTCTACCATGCTCCTACCATTACCACTCACCCCAACCACGCTCCTACCATCACCACATCCCCCTACCATGCTCCTGCCGTTACCATTCACCAATACAATGCTTCTACCATCACCACTCACAGGTACAAAGCTCGTACCACCACAGCTCACTCCTACCATCTTCCTACCTTCACCACTCACCCCTACAATGCTCTTATCATCACCACTTACCCCTAACATGCTCATACGATCACCACTCACCCCTGCCATGTTCCTAGCATCACTCCTCACGGCTATCATGCTTCTACCATAACAGCTCACCCTTACCATGCTCCTACCATCACCACTCACAACTACCATGATGTTACCATAACCAATCAACCCTACCATCACCAAATCCTCTCGACACCCTCCCCCTCCGACACCCCAACCAGCGGGGATGGTCCTCACCCCCTCTACTGGCACCCATACCCCATACCCCTGACCACCGAACTACCTTTCATCACCGAAACCCAGCCACCACCACTACATATAACTGTCCAGGACAAGATAAACAGCAGTGATCATGACAGGAATCAGATGCTGTAGGATGTATGATATATGATGTTATACAACAAAAGTTTTTAATGGGTAATAAGTCTCCATACTAATTACATCCCACATACCCATGTATTGACCTATAACACCCACACCTGCGTGCAGAGCTGAAAGGTAAAGTGAAGATCAGGTTCTTGTGGTACCCAGTTGCAAATAGAATACAGGCAGGATGGCAGTACAGTATACCTGTGGGACATGTGAAAAGGCTCTTGGGAAAAAATCTAGAATCACATGCAACCTTTGCTTTTCAAAACATCATGTTACCTGTGCAAGAATAAACACTGCAACCAAAAATGACACCTATCTAGATAGGTGTTTCTGGATCTGCAACAGGGATGTGGAACTATGGACAGATATCAGGAAAGCACTCAGGAGGTTAACAAACAACAAACACGAAAAAAAGGAGGAACTATTGAATAGTCTACCTGGAATATATAGAGCATGGGAAGATAGGAGAGGAGTAAAGTCTAACACAGAGAATGCCCAGTCTACAACCCCCTAGTACAGATGTAGTAGAGGAGCCATCCTCTGGGGTAGACTCTTCTGCAGCCATCACAGTCATAGCCTCTAGTACAGATGTAGTCGGGAAATCCCCTCCCAGGAAAAATGTTGGTGCCATGACAGCAGATAGTGGCATCTCTGGATTGGCTATGGAGGACTGTAGTTCAGCCCTAGGGCCAGCACAGATTAAGAATACATCCAGCACGAATTGTACCCAGCCAAAAACAAAATGGTGCAAATACTATATTTGAGGCATCTGTAAACACGGAATATCAGGGAAAAAGAATGGGGCATGCAACTTTGAGCATCCCAAAAATTGCTGTGACCTCCTGTCTAAGGGAGTGTGTCGTTCTACCTCTTGCAAATACTTCCACCCTGAGATGTGTCAGTCTTCAGTCCTTGAAAAACAATGTTACAATACCAATTGCACTGCATACCATCTAAAAGGGACCAGGAGGCACACACCCCGTACAACACATCATAGTAACTATGGTAGCTATGACAACACCCCAAGTGATTTTTTAGGGGTAGGAAACGAAGAAAGAAAATGGAAAGAGATAACCAAAATAGTCCACCACCTTGGAGCCTTGTTGGACTGGAGGCACAGCCAGTGGCACCTCCGGGCTCACAGCTACTGATGCCAACAACAAAATCCCCCCAACAAACATGCAACACAACCTCATTTATATTTGCTAATATACACTTGTATATAAGCCACCGGATGCAACTTCCCAACAGTTCAAAGAACAACTGTCAAAAATCGACTCCTGTCTGGACAACTTTCCAGCCCCATCCCCAAACATCTTGCTGCTTGGTGACTTCAATCTAAGACACACAAAATGGAAGAATATAGCAAATAATGTCGTAGCAGAAATAATCCCTGGAGGTAGCTCAGATGAAAGGTCACACACACAGGAGCTGCTGAATTTCTGCAACAAACACACCCTAAGTCAGCAGATAGTGGAGCCAACAAGACTGGAGAACACACTGGACCTTATTTTCACAAATAATGAGGACCTGGTAAGGAATATAACAATATCAAAAACAACAAATTCTGATCACAATCTAATCGAAGTCCAGACTTGCATGCACAGGAGTCCTGATCGGCAAGATGCATACAGTTATGAGGGTACCTTTACCAAATTCAACTTCAACAACAAGAACATCATCTGGGATCAGGTAAACTATGCCCTAAATGAAACATGCTGGGAGGATATCTTAAATTACATGGACCCTAACCAATGCCTCGAAAAGATCACCCTCCTGGTAGCTGAAGTATGTTCAAGGTATATTCCTATAAGACAAAAGAAAAGAAGAAGTAAACTGGAGAGAGAGAGACGCTCCCTCTACAGGAGAAGACGAAGAATCATTGAGCTCCTCAAGAATGCCAGATTATCTGATACACGGAAGGAAGTGCTAACCAGGGAAGTGGAAAATATTGAGCTGAAGTTAAAGGACTCATACAGGATCCAGGAGAGACAAGAGGAGCTAAAAGCGATTAATGAAATTGAAAGAAATTCGAAATATTTCTTTTCATATGCCAAAAACAAGTCAAAAACCACTTCTAGTATAGGGCCCCTGCTCAGACAAGACGGATCCTACACAGACGACAACAAAGAAATGAGCGAGATACTGAGATCTGCAGTATGACTCAGTGTTCAGCAAGCCACTAACCAGTTTAAAGATAGACAATCCAAACAATTTTTTCATGAATGAGCCTCAAAACCCTGCCAATGTAGGCCAGATTTATGACATAACCCTAACTCCACTAGACTTTGAGAAAGCCATCGACGACATGCCCATGCACTCAGCCCCAGGCCCAGACTCGTGGAACTCGGTGTTCATTAAAAACTGCAAGAAACCCCTCTCACGGGCCCTAAGTATGCTATGGAGAAGGAGCTTAGACACAGGCGAGATTCCACAGTCACTAAAAACAACAGATATAGCCCCACTCCATAAAGGTGGCAGCAAAGCAGTAGCTAAGAACTATAGACCAATAGCTTTAACGTCCCACATCATAAAAATCTTTGAAAGAGTTCTAAGAAGCAGGATAGCAAACCACCTGGACTCCCAAAAATTGCACAACCCAGGGCAACATGGTTTCAGAGCAGGTCGCTCCTGCCTTTCGCAACTGCTTGACCACTATGATATGGTCCTAGATGCACTGGAAAACAAACAGAATGCAGATGTAGTATACACAGACTTTGCAAAAGCCTTTGACAAGTGCGACCATGGTGTAATAGCACACAAAATGCGTGCTAAAGGGATAACCGGCAAAGTAGGCAGATGGATCTTCAACTTTCTAACCAATCGCACACAAAGAGTAGTGGTAAACAGAGTTAAATCAGATGCTGCCATAGTGAAGAGCTCTGTCCCACAAGGCACAGTACTCGCACCTATCCTGTTCCTTATTCTCATATCAGACATAGACAGAGATGTAAACCACAGCACTGTATCATCTTTTGCAGACGATACTAGGATCTGCATGAGAGTGTCATCCATTGAGGACACGGCAAAGCTCCAAGAAGATATAAACCAAGTTTTCCAATGGGCAACAGAGAACAATATGATGTTCAATGAAGACAAATTCCAACTACTCCGTTATGGAAAACTGGAGGAAATAATAACTAGGACTGAGTATACTACAAACTCCAATCACACAATAGAGCGGAAAAGTAATGTGAAGGACCTGGGTGTGGTAATGTCCGAAGACCTCACCTTCAAGGACCACAACAATGCCACTATCACATCTGCTAGGAAACTGATAGGATGGATAATGAGAACATTCAAGACAAGAGATGCTAAGCCAATGATGATCCTTTTTAAATCACTTATTCTCTCTAGGCTGGAATACTGCTGTACATTAACATCCCCATTCAAGGCAGGTGAAATTGCAGAGCTAGAGAATGTACAGAGAACCTTTACTGCACGTATAAGTTCCATCAAACACCTTAACTACTGGGAGCGCCTGGAAGCACTTGACTTGTACTCACTAGAGCGCAGGCGAGAGAGATATATCATAATCTACACCTGGAAGATTCTGGAGGGACTGGTCCCTAATATGCACACAGCAATCACTCCATACGAAAGCAAAAGACTTGGCAGGCGATGCAACATACCCCCAGTGAAAAGTAGGGGCGTCACTGGTACACTAAGAGAAAACACAATAAGTGTCCGGGGCCCAAGACTGTTCAACAGCCTCCCACCAGCAATAAGGGGCATTACGGGAAGACCCCTGGTTGTCTTCAAGAGGGAGCTGGACAGATACCTAAAGACGGTGCCGGATCAGCCGGGCTGTGGTTCGTACGTTGGATTGCGTGCGGCCAGCAGTAACAGCCTCGTTGATCAGGCCCTGATCCACCGGGAGGCCTGGTCGTGGACCGGGCCGCGGGGGCGTTGATCCCCGGAATGCCCTCCAGGTAGACTCCAGGTAGATCACCACTCACCCCTAACATCCTCCTACCATCACCACTCACCCCTACCAGGCTACTACCATCACCACTCACCCCTATCATACTACTACCATTACCACTCACCTCTACAATGCTCATACCATCACCACTCACAGGTACCATGCTCCTACCGTCCCTACTCACCCCCACCATGTTCCTACCTTCACCACTCACCCATACCATGTACCTAGCACCACCACTTTTCCCTATGATGCTCCTATCATCCTAAGTCACCTCTATCATGCTCTTCCCATCATCATTCACCCCTACCATGCTCCTAACATCACCATTTAACCCTACCATGCTCCTTCCATCTCCACCCACAGCTTCCATGGTCCTACCATTAACCCTCACAAATATCATGCTTCTACCATCAACACTTACCCCTACCATGCTCCTACCATCATCACTCACCCCTTCCATGCTCCTTCCGTCACCATCCCACAGCTACGATGCTCCTACCATCAACCCTCACAAATATCATGCTCCTACTATAACCGCTCTCCCTTAACATGCTCCTACCATCACCCTTCACAAATACGATGCTCCTAACGTAACCACTCACCCTTACCATCATCACTCACCCATACCATGCTCATACCATTACCACCCACAGCTTCCATGCTCCTTCCATCACCCCTCACAATTATGATTCTTCTACCATCACCACTCATCCCTACCATACTCCTACCATCAACATTCACCCCTAGCATGCTCCGACTATCACCACTCACCATTGCCATGCTCCTACCATCACCACTCACCCCTAACATGCTTCTACCATTACCAATCACTTCTACAATGCTCCTACCATCACCACTCATAGGTAAAATGCTCCTTCCATCCCCACTCACCCGCACTATATTCCTACAATCACCACCCACCCTTACCATGCTCCTACCAACACTACTCACCCCTTCCATGCTCCTACCATCAACAGTCACCTCTACCATACTCCTACCATCACCACCCATCCGTACCAAGGTCCGTCTATTACCACTCACCCCTACAATGCTCCTACTATTAACACTCACCCCTGACATGCTCCTACCATTAACACTCAACGCTACAATATATCTTTCATAAGCACTCACCCCTACCATGCTTCTACCATCACCCCTTACCTCTACCATGCTCATACCCTCACCACCGGCAGCTACCATGCTCCTACCGTCACCACTCAAAGCTACCATGCTCCTACCATCACCACTCACCCCTACCATGCTAGTACCATCACCATTCACCTCTACCACGCTCTTATCATCACCAGTCACCCTTATCAAGCTCCTAGCATCACCACTCACCCCTACAATGCACCTACCGTCACCTCCCACAGTTACAATGCTCCTACCATCACCAATAAGCCCTAGCATCATCCTACCATTACCACTCACCCCTTCCATTCTCTTACCAGTGCCACTCATAGGTACCATGCTCCTACCATCACCACTCACCCCTACCATGCTCCCCGCTTCACCACTCACCCCTACCATGCACCTACCATCACCACTCACCCCTACCATGCTCCTACTATCACCCCTCACAACTATCATTCTCCTACCATCACCACTCACCCTTACCTTTCTACTACCATGAACACACAGCTACCATGCTCCTATCATCACCACTTACCCCTACAATGCACCTACCATCACCCCTCACAAGTGTAATTCTCATACCATCATCACTCACAATTACCATGCTCCTACCATCACCACTCACCCCTACCATGCTCGTCCCATAACCACTCAGAGCTACCATGCTCCTACTGTCACCACTCACCGCTACCATGCTCCTACCATCACCACTCACTACTAACATATTCCTACCATTAACACTCATCTCTACAATGCTTCTACCATCACCACTCATATTTACGATGCTCCTACCATCACCACTCTCCTCTACCATGTTTCTACCTTCACCACTCATCCCTACCATGTTCCAACCATCACCACTCACCCCTACCATGCCCCTACCATAACCGCTCACCCTTACCATGCTCCTACCTTCACCACTCACAGCTACCATGCTCCTAACATTGCCACTCATCCTTACCATAGTCCTACCATCATCAGTCACCTCTACCCTGCTTCTACCATCAATATTCACCCCTACAATGACCCTACCATCACTACTCACAAGTACAATGCTTCTACCATCACCACTCACCCCTTCAATGCTCCTATCATCACCACTCACAGGTTCCATGCTACTACCATCACCACTCACCCCTACCATGTTCCTACCATCCCCACTCATCCCAAATATTCTCCTACCATGATCAGTCACCTCTACCATGCTTTAATTATCATCATTCACCCCTACCATGCTCATTCCATCTCCACCCACAGCTACCATGCTGCTATCATCAACCCTCACAACTATCATGCTCCTACCATCACCACTCACCCCTAGCATGCTCCAACCATCAACACTCACCCTTGCCATGCTCCTACCATCACAACTCATCGCTACCATGCAATTACCATAACCACTCACCCCTACCATGCTTCTACCATCACCACTCACCCCTGTCATGCTTCTTCCATCACCATTCTACTACTAAAATGCTCCTACCATAACCCCTCACAAAAATCATGCTCCTACCATGAACACTCACCACTACCATGCTCCTACCATCACCTCTAACAACTAAAATTCTTCTACCATCACCACTCATCCCTACCATGGTCCAACCATCACCAATCACCGCTGCCATGCTCGTCACTAATCCACTCACAGCTACAATGATCGTACCATAAGCACTCACCCCTTCCATGCTCCTACTATCACCACTCACCATTACCATGCTCCTACCATCACCACTCACCCCTCTCATACTACTACCATTACCACTCACCTCTACAATGCTCATACCATCACCACTCACAGGTACCATGCTCCTACCGTCCCTACTCACCCCCACCATGTTCCTACCTTCACCACTCACCCATACCATGTACCTAGCACCACCACTTTTCCCTATCATGCTCCAATCATCCTAAGTCACCTCTACCATGCTCTTCCCATCATCATTCACTCCTACCATGCTCCTAACTTCACCATTTAACCCTACCATGTTCCTTCCATCTCCACCCACAGCTTCCATGGTCCTACTATTAACCCTCACAAATATCATGCTCCTACCATCAACACTCACTCCTACCATGCTCCTACCATCATCACTCACCCCTTCCATGCTCCTTCCGTCACCATCCCACAGCTACGATGCTCCTACTATCACCCCTCACAAATATCATGCTCCTACTATAACCGCTCTCCCTTAACATGCTCCTACCATCACCCTTCACAAATACGATGCTCCTACCGTAACCACTCACCCTTACCATCACCACTCACCCATACCATGCTCATACCATTACCACCCACAGCTTCCATGCTCCTTCCATCACCCCTCACAATTATGATTCTTCTACCATCACCACTCATCCCTACCATACTCCTACCATCAACATTCACCCCTAGCATGCTCCGACTATCACCACTCACCATTGCCATGCTCCTACCATCACCACTCACCCCTAACATGCTCCTACCATTACCAATCACTTCTACAATGCTCCTACCATCACCACTCGTAGGTAAAGTGCTCCTTCCATCCCCACTCACCCGTACTATGTTCCTACAATCACCACCCACCCTTACCATGCTCCTACCAACACTACTCACCCCTTCCATGCTCCTACCATCAACAGTCACCTCTACCATACTCCTACCATCACCACCCATCCGTACCAAGGTCCGTCTATTACCACTCACCCCTACAATGCTCCTACTATTAACACTCACCCCTGACATGCTCCTACCATTAACACTCAACGCTACAATATAACTTTCATAAGCACTCACCCCTACCATGCTTCTACCATCACCCCTTACCTCTACCATGCTCATACCCACACCACCCGCAGCTACCATGCTCCTAACATCACCACTCACCCCTACCATGCTAGTACCATCACCATTCACCTCTACCACGCTCTTATCATCACCACTCACCCTTATCAAGCTCCTAGCATCACCACTCACCTCTACAATGCACCTACCGTCACCTCCCACAGTTACAATGCTCCTACCATCACCAATAAGCCCTAGCATCATCCTACCATTACCACTCACCCCTTCCATTCTCTTACCACTGCCACTCATAGGTACCATGCTCCTACCATCACCACTCACCCCTACCATGCTCCCAGCATCACCACTCACCCCTACCATGCACCTACCATCATCACTCACCCTACCATGCTCCTATTATCACCCCTCACAACTATCATTCTCCTACCATCACCACTCACCCTTACCTTTCTACTACCATCAACACACAGCTACCATGCTCCTATCATCACCACTTACCCCTACCATGCTCCTACCATCACCCCTCACAAGTGTAATTCTCATACCATCATCACTCACAATTACCATGCTCCTACCATCACCACTCACCGCTACCATGCTCGTCCCAAAACCACTCACAGCTACAATGCTCGTACCATAACCAATCATTTCTACCATAATTCTACTATTACCACTCACCCCTACCCTGCTCCTACCATCACCATTGACCGCTACCATGGAACTACCATAACCTCTCACCCCAAGCATGCTCCTACCATCGCTCCTCAAAAATACTATGCTCCTACCACAAAAACTCACCCGTACTATGCTCCTACCGTCACCACTCACCCCTACCATTTTCCTACCATCACCACCCACAATTACCATGTTCCTACTATCACCACTCATCCCTCCCATGCTCCTACCATCACCACTCAGAGTTACCATGCTCTTACTATCACCACTCACCCCTACCATGCTCCTACCATCTCCTCGCACTCTTACCATGCTCCTACCATCACTACCCACAGCTACCATGCTCCTATCATTACCCCTCACGACTATCATTCTCCTACCAACACCAATCAACCCTATCATCCTCCAATTATCACCACTCACAGCTACCAATCTCCTACAATCACAACTCACCCTTAGCATGATACTACAATGACCATTCATCCCTACCATGCTCCTATCATCACCAGTCACCCCTACCATGCTCCCACAATCACCACTCATGTTCCTTCAATGCTCTTACCATCACTACCCACAGCTACCATGCTCCTTCCATCACCCTTAACATCTATCATGCTCCTACAATCACCAGTCTCCCGTACCATGCTCCTACCACCACTACCCACAGCTGTCATGCTCCTACCATCATCGTTAACAACTATCATGCTCCTACCATCACCACTCACCCCTACCATGTTCCTACCATCACAATTCACCCCTACCATGTTCCTATTATCACCACTCACAGGTACCATGCTCCGACGATCACAACTCAAATCTACCGTGCTCCTTCCATCACTACTCACCACTCCTATGCTCGTACCATAACCACTCACCCCTACCTTACTCCTATCATCACCACTCACCGATACCATGCCATTACCATCACCATTCTCCCCTTCTATGCTCTTTTTATCACGAATTACCCATACCAAGCTCCTACCATCATCATTCACCCCAACCATGCTCCTACCATCAACTCTCAACCCCTACCATGCTCCTCCCGTCACTGCTCACCGCTACCCTGCTTATCCCAAAACCACTCACCGCTACCATGCTCGTGCCCTAACCACCCACTCCTACCATGCTCCTTCTATCACCACTTTCCTATGTCATGCTCCTACCACCACCACTCACTGATACCATGCAATTAACATAACCGCTCACCCCAACCACTCTCCTACCCTCACCCCTCAAAACAACCAAGCACCAACCATCACCACCGTCAGCTTCCATTTCCCTACCATCACCTCTTACAACTACTGTGCTCCTACCTTCTTCACTCACCGCTACCATGCTCGTCCCATAATCACTCGCAGCTACCTTGCTCGTACCATAAGCACTCACCCCTGCCATGCTGTACTATCACCACTCACCCTACCATGCACCTACCATCGCCACTCACCCCTTCCATGCTACTCCCATTACCACTCACCCCTACAATGCTCCTACCATCTTCACTCACAGGTACCATGCTCCTACTATCATCACTCACTCTACAATGCTCCTACTATCACCACTCACTGCTACCATGCTCCAACCATCACCTCTCATCCCTACCATGATCCTATCATTGCAACTCACCCTTGCAATGCTCCAACAATCACCACTCACCCCTGCCATGCTCCTACCAACACCACTCACCCCTACCATGATCCTACCATCACCACTCACCCCTTTCATGCCCCTGCCATCACCACCCACAGCTACCATGCTCCAAACTTCACCACTCACAGCTACCATGCTCCTACCATCACCACTCACCTGTGTTGTTTGTCCGTCGATTCGACGAGGACCATCTAGTCATCCTGGGGTCGAAGTTGGTGGGTACGCAGATGACTTGTCAGGCTAATCCGCGCACGAAACGTTCTCTGGCAGTGTGGACAGGGAAGGGTGGCGGCATCGAGGGGTCTGATGGCTCTGGTCTTCCTCGCCTGCCTGCGCTGCTCAGCTAGTGAGATTCTGCTTGCCTCGCAGGATGTTGCCCCTTTCTGGACAACTGCTCGCCAGTCATTCCTGTCCTGAGCTATCAGCTCCCACATAGTGTGGTTGATGTTGAAACCTTTCAGAGCAGTCTTAAGGGTGTCCTTGTAGCGCTTCTTTTGGCCTCCTTGAGAGCGCTTTCCATGCTGCAGTTCGCCAAACAAGAGTTTCTTTGGCAGCCGGTGGTCTGGCATGCGAGCAACGTGACCTGCCCAGCGAAGCTGTGTCTGCATTAGGATGGTGTAGATGCTAGGCAGGCCAGCTGTAGTCAGCACTTCTGTGTCTGGGATCTTATCTTGCCATTTGATGCCGAGAATTTTTCTGAGCCGTGTGGTGTGAAAGCGGTTCAACTTTCTGGCGTGACGTTTGTAGACACTCCAGGTTTCGCAGCCATAGAGAAGTGTGGTGAGGACTATGGCTCTGTACACCTTGATCTTGGTGCTTGTGGTAATGCCTCTTCTGTTCCATACATTCTTGTGGAGCCTGCCAAAGGTGGCACTGGCTTTGGCAAGTCTGGCATTCACCTCATCATCAATGACAACGTTTCTGGAAAGGGTACTGCCGAGGTAGGTGAATTTGTCTACGGCGTTCAGTCGCTGCCCGTTGATGGTGATGTTTGGCTCAACATACGTCTTTCCCGGAGCAGGCTGGTGCATCACTTCAGTCTTCGTTGTACTGATTGTCAGCCCGAAGTTGTTGCAGGCGTCAGAGAACTTGTCAACACTGTGCTGCATGGCGGCTTCTGAAGCAGCGTTGAGGGCGCAGTCATCAGCAAATAGCAGGTCATTGATGGTGTCAGTTGCAGCCTTGGTTTTTGCTTGAAGCCTCCTGAGGTTGAAGACAGACCCATCTGTACGGTACCTGATGCCGATTCCTGCGTCTGTGTCCCTGAATGCGTCTGTAAGCATGGCCGAGAACATCAGGCTGAACAGGGTGGGAGCAAGCACGCAGCCTTGTTTCACTCCATTTGAGACTGGGAATGGTTTAGACGTCTCTCCGTTGTCTTGGATTCTGGCCAGCATTCCATCGTGAAGTTGGCGTACGATGGCGATGAACGTCTTTGGGCAGCCGTACTTCGCCATGATTCTCCAAAGGCCCTCTCTACTAAAGGTGTCGAAGGCCTTGGTCAGATCGACGTAGGTGGAGTACAAATCGGCGTTCTGTTCCTGACATTTCTCCTGTAGCTGTCTAGCAGCGAACACCATGTCGATAGTCCCGCGAATTTCCGGAAGCCGCACTGGCTTTCAGGTAGGAGTCCTTGCTCTAGATGTTCGTTGAGCCGATTGAGTAGAACTCTAGCCAGGGTTTTGCCTGCGATGGAGAGCAGGGAGATACCACGGTGGTTGTCGCATGCCTGGCGGTTTCCTTTTCGTTTGTAGAGATGCACGATGGAAGCATCTTTAAAGCCCTGAGGAACTGTCTCGTGCTGCCGTACAAGCTGGAAGAGTTGGTGAAGTTTCTCTACCAGTGCCATTCCGCCTTCTTTGTAGACTTCAGCTGGGATGGCGTCAGACCCAGGAGCTTTGCCACTGGACAGTTGACGTATTGCTTGCTGAGTCTCCTCCAAAGTGGGGATGGCATTCAGCGTCTCGTTAGTCGGAATCTGAGGTAGACGTTCGATGGCTTCATCGTTGATGGTGGATGGATGGTTCAGCACGCTGTCAAAGTATTCTGCCCATCTCTCTAGAATTTTCTCCTTGTCTGTGAGCAGCGTTGACCCATCTGCGCTGAGGAGTGGTGATGTGCCAGAGGTGGTAGGGCCGTAGATTTCTTTCAGGCCGTCATAGAAGTTCTTCATATCGTTTCTGTCTGCAAAGCCCTGAATCTCATCGGCTTTGTTGCTTAGCCAAGAGTCTTGCATTTCACGCATTTTTCGCTGGGTATTGCTGCGTATGTTTCTCAGTGCATCTTGCTTCGGTGTGGACTTTGGGTCGTTAATGTGGGCCATGTAGGCCTTTCACCTGTACCAAGTAACTAACATCACCATTTACCCCTAATATGCTCTTATCGTCATCAGTCACCCTTACCATGCTCCTACCAACACTACTCACATCTACCATGTTCCTACCATCACCACTCACCCCTTCCATACTCCTACCATCACCACTCACCCCTTCCATGTTCCTACCATCACCCCTCACAATTACCATGTTCCTACCATAACCACTCACCTCTACGATGCTTTTACCATTACCACTCATACCCATCCACCTACTACCATTACTCAACCCTACCATGCTCCTATGATGCTGCTACCATCACCACTCACCATTACCTGCTCCTACAATCACCCCTCACAGTTATCATGCTCCTACCATCACCACTCAAAGCTTCCATGCTCCTACCATCACCACTCATCCCTTCCATGCTTTTAGCATCGCCAGTCACCTCTACCATGCTCCTACCATCACCACTCATCCTTACAAAGCTCCTACCATTACCACTCACCCTTACAATGCTCCTACAATCACCACTCACCCTTACCCTGCTCCTACCATTACCACTCACCCCTACAATGCTCCTACCATCACCCCTCACAGGTACCATGCTCCTACCATCACCTACCACCCCTACCATGTTCGTACTTTCACCACTCACCTCTGCCATGCTCCTACCATCACCTCTCACAACTATCATTCTCCTAAGATACCCACTCACCCGTACCATGCTCCAACCATCACCACTCACAGCTACCATGCTCCTACTTTCACCACTCCCGCGTACCATGTAACTACCATCACCATTGACCCCTAATATGCTCTTATCATCACCAGTCACTCCTACCATGCTCCTACCATCACCACTTACCCCTATAATGTTCCTGTCATCACCACTCACATCTTCCATGCTCCTACAACTCCACTCACCCCTACCATGCCCCTACCATTATCACTCACCCCTTCCATGCTCCTGCCATCACCACCCACAGCTACCATGCTCCTACCATAACCCCTCACAACTGCCATGTTTCTACCATAACCACTCACCCCTACGATGCCCCTACCATTACCCCTCACACCTATCATGCTCTTGCCATCACCACTCACCATTACTATGCTCCTACGATCACCCCTCACAGCTTCTATGCTTCTCCCATCACCACTCAAAGCTACCATGCTCCTACCATCATAACTCATCTCTACCATGCTTTTACCACCACCAGTCACCTCTACCATGCTCCTTCCTTCACCACCCGCAGCTACCATGCTCCTACCAGCAACCCTCACAACTATCATGCTCCTATCATCACCACTCACCCCTACCACGCTAATACCATCAACACTCACCTGTACCATGCTCCTACCATCATCACGCACCCTTACCATGCTTCTTCCATCACAATCCCACAGCTACCACGCTTCTACCGTCACCCCTCACAAAAATCATGCTCCTACCATGAACACTCACCCCTGCCATGCTTCTACCTCCACCACCCCACAGCTACCATGCTCCTACCATCACCCCTCACAAATGTCATACTCCTACCATACCCGCTTTCCCTTACCTTGCTCCTACTATCACCCCTCACAACTAGGATGCTCCTACCGTAACCACTCACCCTTACCATCACCACTCACCCATACCATGCTCATACCATCACCACCCACAGCTTCCATGGTCCTACCATCACCCCTCACAACTACGATTCTCCTACCATCGCCACTCATCCCTACCATACTCCTACCATCACCATTCACCCCTACCTTTCTCCTATTATCACCACTCACCATTACCATGCTCCTACCATCACCACTCACCCCTAACATGCTGCTACCATAACCACTCACCTCTTCAATGCTTCTTCCATCCCCATTCACCCGTACTATGTTCCTACCATTACCACCCACCTTTACCATGCTCCTACCATCCCCACCCACCCTTTCCATGCCCCTACCATCAACAGTCACCTCTACCATACTCCTACCATCAACACTCATCCTTACCATGGTCCGTCCATTACCACTCACCCCTACAATGCTCCTTCTATTAACACTCACCCCTGCCATGCTCCTACCATTAACACTCAACGCTACAATATAATTACCATAACAATTCACCCCTCCCATGCTCCTACCATCGCCACTCAGGGCTACCATGCTCCTACCATCACCACTCACTCCTACCATGCGCCTACCATCACCTCGCACCCTTATCGTGCTCCTACCATCACCACTCACAGCTACCATGCTCCTACCATCACCACTCACTCCTACCATGCTCCTACCATCACCTCGCACCCTTATCGTGCTCCTACCATCACCACTCACAGCTACCATGCTCCTACCATCACAGCTCACCCTTACCATGCTACTACCATGACCTTTCATCCTTACCATGAGCTTATCATCACCAGTCACCCCAACCATGCTCCCACAATCACCATTCATGCTCCTACCATCCCTACCCACAGCTAACATGCTCCTTCCATCACCCTTAACAACTATCATGCTCCTACCATTACCAATCTCCGCTACCATGCTCCTACAATTACCAATCTCCCCTACCATGCTCCTACCATCAGAACTCACAGCTAGCATGCTCGTCATAAAACCACTCATAGCTCTCATGCTCGTACCATAACAATTCACCCCTACCATGCTCCTACAACCACCACTTACCCCTACCATGCTCCTGCCTTCACTACCCACAGCTATCACGCTTCTACCATCATCCTTAATAATTATCATGCTCCTACCATCACCACTCACCCCTACCATGTTCCTACCATCACAACTCACAGCTACCATGCTCATCCCAAAATTACTCACTGCTCCCATGCTCGTACCATAACCACTCACCCCTACCTTGCTCCTACCATCACCACTCACCGATACCATGCCACTACCATCACCATTCTCCCCTTCTATGCTCTTTTCATCATGAATCACCAATACCAAGCTCCTACCATCAACACTCACCCCTACCATGCTTATCCCGTTATTACTCACCGCTACCATGCTCATCCCAAAACCACTCACGGCTACCATACTCGTGCCCTAACCACTCACTCCTACCATACTCCTTCTATCACCACTCTCCTCTGTCATGCTCCTACCATCACCACTCACTGCTACCATGCAATTACCATAAGCGATCACCCCAAACACGCTCCTACTACCACCCCTCAAAACTACCATGACCCTACCATAACAACTCAATCCTACTATTCTCCTTCCATCACGGCTCACCCATACCATGCACCTACCATCACCACCGACAGGTATCATTTTCTTACAATCACTCCTTAAAACTATCGTGATCCTACCATCAACACTAACCTCCATCATGCTCCTACCATCACCACTCACCCCTACCATGTTCCTACCATCAAAACTCACAGCTACCATACTCATCCCAAAATTACTCACTGCTCCCATGCTCGTACCATAACCACTCACCCCTACCTTACTCCTACCATCGCCACTCACCGATACCATGCCACTACCATCACCATTCTCCCCTTCTATGCTCTTTTTATCATGAATCACCCATACCAAGCACCTACCATCATCACTCACCCTTACCATGCTCCTACCATCAACACTCACCCCTACCATGCTTATCCCGTTATTACTCACCGCTACCATGCTCATCCCAAAACCACTCACGGCTACCATACTCGTGCCCTAACCACTCACCCCTAACATGCTCCTTCTATCACCACTCTCCTCTGTCATGTTCCTACCATCACCACTCATTGCTACCATGCAATTACCATAACCGCTCACCCCAACCATGCTCCTACCATCGCCCCTCAAAACTACCATGCTCCTACCATAACGACTCACCCCTACTATGCTCCTTCCATCACGCCTCATCCATACAATTCACCTACCATCACCACCGACAGCTACCATTTTCCTACCATCACCCCTTACAACTAACGTGCTCCTACCATCAACACTAACCTCTATCATGCTCCTACCATCACCATTCACACCTACCATGCTCCTACCATCACCACTCACCCCTACCTTGCTCCTACCATAGCCACTCACCACTTCCATGTTCATACCATCATTCCTCACAACTATCATTCTCCTATCATCAGCACTCACCCCTACCATGCTCCTACCATCTTCACCCACAGGTACCAAGTTCCTACCATCACCACTCACCCCTGTCATGTTCCTACTATCACCACTCACCCTACCATGCTCCTAGCATCACAGCTACCTTGCTCGTACTATAAGCACTCACCCTTACCATGCTCCTACCATCACCATTCACCGCTACCATTCTCCTACCATTACCACTCACACCTATAATGCTCCTACCCACTTCACTCACAGGTACCATGCTCCTACCATCACCACTCACCCCTACCTTGTTCCTACCTTCTCCACTCATCTTTACCATGCTCCTACCATCACCACTCACCCCTACCTTGTTCCTACCTTCTCCACTCATCTTTACCATGCTCCTACTATCACCACTCACCATACCATGCACCTACCATCACCACTCACCCCTTCCATGCTAATACCATTACCACTCACACCTACACTGCTCCTACCATCTTCACTCACAGGTACCATGCTCCTACTATCACCACTCACCCTACCATGCTCCTACCATCACCACTCACCCCTACCATGCTCCTACCATCACCACTCACCCCTACCTTGTTCCTACCTTCTCCACTCATCTTTACCATGCTCCTACCATCACCACTCACCCCTACCATGCTCCTACCATTACCACTCACACCTATAGTGCTCCTACCATCTTCACTCACAGGTACCATGCTCCTACTATCATCACTCACCCTACACTGCTCCTACCATCACCACTCGCCTTTACCATGCCCCTACTATGCCGCTACCATCACCACTCACCTTTACCATTCTCCTACAATCACCCCTCACAGCTATCATGCTCCTAACATCACCACTCATCCCTACCATGCTCCTAGCATCATGAGTCACCTCTACCATGCTCCTACCATTACCACTCACCTCTATAATGCTCCTCCCATCACCTCTCACCCCTACCATGTACCTTCCTTCACCACTCATCTCTACCATTTTCCAAACAACACCACTCACAGCTACCATGCTCCTACCATCACCACTCACGCGTACCATGTAACTATCATCACCCTTCACCTCTAATATGCTCTTATCATCACCAGTCACCCATGCCATGCTCCTACCATCACCACTCACATCTACCATGCTCCTACCATCACCACACCTACCATGCTCCTACCATTACCACTCACCCCTTCCATGCTCCTACCATCACCATCCACAGCTGCCATGCTCCTACCATCACCCCTCACAACTATTTATTTTATTTATTTATTTATTCATTAATTTGAACATGATACAGAGAAGTACAAGGAATACAATTTTTAACATGTCAAAGCTCCTTGTATGCAGAGCATTATGGGCAGGATTAAAATTAACTTAAGATTAACTAAGCAATCATATATTCAGTGGTACAAAAATTATTGTAAAACAGATAAAAATTTAGTACAAATGAGTATTACAAAGACAGGTCATATGGTCATTACTGTGTTGCTGTGTAATCACTAGAATGGAGTATTATGTTAGGTAATGGAGTTAAATAGTAACAAAGTTTGACTGGGTCACAGGTTGACATTTATGAGACACAATAATGAGATACATATATGAGATATAATTTATGAGATACAATTATTCAGTATTTATTTAGTTGTGGGTGAGTAAGTGATTTTTGAGAAGAGACTTGAATTTATAAACAGTGTTTCTTTTATATTCACAGGTAATGAATTCCAGATTTTAGGGCCTTTTATGTGCATTGAGTTTTTGCATAGTGTGAGATGGACACGAGGAACATCAAAGTGATCTGTGCCTTGTGTTATGGTCATGTGTTCTGTTGAGGTTGGTAAGATGTTGAGGGGAGGGTTTATGTCAGAGTTAAGTGTTCTATGTATGTAGTAGGTGCAGTAATAAGTATGGAAGTTTTGTATTGTGAGTAAGTTTAGAGTTTTGAATATTGGTCGAGTATGTTGTCTGTAGTGGGAATTTGTTATCAATCTGACTGCAGCCTTTTGTTGAGTAATTAATGGTCTGAGATGGTTTATTGTTGTTAAGCCCCATGCACATATTCCATAGGTGAGATAGGGGTAAATAAGTGAGTGATATAGGGGTAGGAGGGCTGACTGTGGAACATAGTACCGTATCTTCTATAGTATGCCTACGGTCTTGGAAATTTTTTGGGAAATTTGTTGTATATGTGTTTGAAATTTGAGTCGATTATCAAGGTGGATTCCTAAGAATTTTCCCTCTGTGAGTTTTGTGATAGGTGATCCATTTATCATTATGTTAAGAGACACATCTGTAGCTCTGTTACCAAACTGAATGAAGTAGGTTTTGTCAATGTTTAGAATAAGTTTGTT
>NW_027196566.1:37500-86083 GCF_038502225.1 Cherax quadricarinatus | reverse complement strand
AACTAGCCAGTGACGCGTATAATGGTTTTAATGAAATCACGTAGTCAGGGAGGCGGTGAGTAATGGTTTTATCTAGGTATAAAAGCGCACAGTACTACTGTCAGCTCGGTGATGCTAAAGTATGGCGTCCCGACACACAGCTAGCTTATACAACTAGACAAAGGCATTACGGCTCTGGCTGATTGTATACAATGTCAAAGTATACAACAGTTGGACATTGTAACTATACATAAGGATGTTATTGTAATACAAGTGTGTATATGAAGCACAGGGAAGGAAGAGTGTCCAGCACCGGGGAGGAAGCGTGTGTAGCACAGGGGAGGAAGAGTGTGCAGCACTGGGCAGGAAGTGTGTGCAGCACTGGGGAGGAAGTGTGTGCAGCACTGGGGAGGAAGTGTGTGCAGCACTGGGCAGGAAGTGTGTGCAGCACTGGGGAGGAAGTGTGTGCAGCACTGGGGAGGAAGTGTGTGCAGCACTGGGGAGGAAGAGTGTGCAGCACTGGGGAGGAAGAGTGTGCAGCACTGGGGAGGAAGAGTGTGCAGCACTGGAGAGGAAGAGTGTGCAGCACTGGGGAGGAAGAATGTGCAGCACCGGTGAGAGTGTGTGCAGCACCGGTGAGAGTGTGTGCAGCACTGGGGAAGAAGAGTGTCCAGCAAAGGGGAGGAAGTATGTAAAGCACCTGGGAGCAAGAGTGTGTGTGCAGCACCGGGGAGGAAGAGTGCGTGTGCAGCACCGAGGAGGAGTGTGTGTGTGTTCAGCACCGGGGAGGAAGAATGTGTGTGCAGCAATGGGGAGGAAGAATGTGTGTGCAGCAATGGGGAGGAAGAATGTGTGTGCAGCACCGGGGAGGAAGAGTGTGTGAAACACCGGGTAGTGTGTGTGAAGCACCGGGAAGAGTGAGTTTGCAGCACCGAGGAGGAAGTGTGTGTGAGCAGCAATGGACCCCAGTGGAAATAAGTCACTCTGACATTTTTGGGTTATCCTAGGTTATCTACATATATGCTGTTATGTATGATAATCTATGTAACTGTATTTGTGTTAACCAGATGTTACAAAAAACGCGATTCTAAAAGCTTAGAAATCTCCAGTGAATACTAGAAAGGACTGCCCTTCTAGCATCCAGCCTGTTACTGGGTTTTCGTAACAAGTAGTCAGTATCCTTGTCCAATTATCCATTAAAATTCAGTATTATTCAATAGTGCTTCAGGATTACAACTGGTAGGCTACTAACTAGAGAAATTAAAATTTAATAAATTTATTAAGTCTAGAGGTATATTATCAAAGTAAATTAAATCAATCACAGTAATGAAAATAAGATCAATCTCTCGAGTTCAATATTATTGTGCTGAAAGCACATATCACATTTATAATTCTTAAGTACCGTCTGGTACATTAACATTTAATAAGATATTACAAATATGTACAAGTAAGTTTGTGTATGCATGTAAATGCTCTAAGTAGTTCACTATGTCTCACGACTCGACTAGACTTAAACAAGTGACTGACAAAGTCCTCACATAAACTAACTTCTTGACCGACTGGCAACCAGAACAGTCTGCTTGAACAATGAAAAGAATGCTAAGCCCAATAGCCATATAACAAGCGACTGCGACACAATCAGGATCAAGGAGATAATATAACGACACTAAGTAGGGACCATCAGCAGATCCTCCACAAAAGTTACAAAACTCCCATACTACTGAATCTAAGTTCAGCATAGGAAAAACCCGACTGTGACAATACACAGAAACCAGTACAAAATTAGGTCAGAAGCTATAGCTAAGGACCTGAGATGTTCAGAGTGTCTATGTGACACACAACTTCAGTACAACGTCGAAAATCACTAAGTCTATACAATGTTCTGTGAACAGAGTTCTACAGAACTAACAAGAATAATGAGACAGACAATCTGTCCAACCACCAAGCGAGTCTCGAGCAGACTGAATACTTCACGAGAGGTGAGGACACCCCCCCCCTCGATCACGTGATAGCCCCGTGGACAGCACAGCTCAGAAGCCGGCAGTATAACGAGCGACAAGCGATAATTACAGTAGTTTGACAATCAAGACTTGAACTGAGCACATATTATGTACATCCTAACAATATGTAATATGTAACATCCTAACAACATAAGCTACGTCAAATAACAATATAAAGCAATATATTTACGATTTAGCTATTATCGCAAATATAAGCAATATAAAATTATATGAAAAGATAATATACATTATATATATATATACATAATAATCATTGTAACCCATTCAGGGGTTGCAACACCCCCCCCCCAACACGACAGACGGTCGCACTAGGAGTTGCATTAATGTCTTTCACATTATTACTGATTACTCATATCAATACAATTTAATATAAATATTAATCACTCTTGTGCCAAGCACCTCGACAATTTCACAGCGTCCATCACTAGGATATGCCCCTAGTACTAGGGCAGTACACAGTATCGTATCTCTGCATACTCGTGGTTATATACATCAGTGTAGAGACAGGATAGCGTAGACGAGCAGGGCACGTTGAGGCTCGAATATAGAGGAGACTGCATTCCACTCTTAAGTAGTGGTTGTGGAATGCGAGGCAGTATGAACATCTGAGTATGAAACAGCTTAAGGTGTGTAGTGAGGAAGGGGGGGGTCTGCAGCAGGACAGTGTTGCGTCACGCAGTACTATCGCCCACACCACACTACCCACTCAACACTCAGCTTGTCTCCTCACACAACAATACTGTGAATACATAAATATAATAATTAGACATGACATGAGTATATATAGTTAATATGGACTGGAGGGATTACGCTACTTTACTGAATTTGACATAGCAAGTAACAAAAGGTATTTGGGCATAAAATTACGTTAATTTAATGTAACTGATAATTATTAAGGACGAGACAGAGCGTCAGCAATTACATTACAATGACCACTTATGTGTTTTATACTAATAGAATAAGGTTGGATTCTGAGGGCCCACCTCATGATCCTAGCATTCTTACTCTTCATGGTGTTTATATAAGTGAGTGGATTGTGGTCTGCAAAAACGTTAATTTTAAATGGGGAAGTGCCCAAATACACGTCAAAATGTTCCAATGACACCACAAGAGCTAGAGCCTCTTTCTCAATAGTGGCATAATTTTTCTGGTGTCGTTTAAGCTTAGATGAATAGTAACATAGGATGGAGAACGTCAGTGGATGTTGACTGTTGGAGCAGAACTGCACCCACTGCATATTATTATTATTATTATAATCAAGTAAACCCGGAGGATTATACAGCGCCTTGTGGAAGGCATTCAGGCTTAATTCGGGGAACTGGAGCACAGATCCAATTCCCTAAATCAAGAGCCCCTCACCAACATCAAGGAACCTTCCTTGAGGGGCATCTATATGTAAAAAGAAGGGAAGATTGAAATTAGGACTCTTCAACACAGGAGCAGAGGATAGCAAGCGCTTCAACCTTTTGAACGAGTCTGAACAATCTCTAGTCCAGGTGAACTGAACTTTGCTACTAGTAAGCTCAGTGAGAGGAGCTGCAATCTGAGAAAAGTTTGGACAGAACCTGCGATAATATCCTGCCATACCCAGGAATCTCTGAACTCCTTTCCTATCCTGTGGCACTGGAAATTCAGAAATTGCACGAATCTTAATCTCAATAGGAGCAACCTCACCTTGGCCGATACAAAAGCCTAGATAGGTAATCTTGGCTTGACCAAAACTACATTTAGCTAAGTTAACAGTGAAGTTGTAGTGCGCCAGTCTCTCAAACAATGCTCTGAGACGCGACAAGTGCTGTTCCCACTCGTCACTGTACACCACTAAGTCGTCAAGGTAGGCTTCTACTCCTTCTAAGTTGTGGGTCAACTCGTTCATTATACGTTGGAATGAAGCCGCTGCGTTACATAGGCCGAAGGGGGTGACGAGGTAGTTAAACAATCCATCTTGAACAGTAAAAGCAGATATTTCTTGAGCACGTTCAGTAAGCGGAACTTAATAATAGCCTCGTAAGAGATCTAAACGGCTGACAAACTGGGCTCCTGACACACGATCAATAAGGTCGTCAATGCGAGGTAGAGGATAACCATCAGGCAAGGTGACAGAGTTCACTTTCCTGTAATCAGTGCACATCCTGAAACTACCGTCAGGTTTAGGCACTAAAATACAGGGAGATGCCCATGGACTTTTACTGCGCTCAATAAGTCCGTGAGATAACAGAAAATCAACCTCTTCTCTCAATGCTTTATGCTTTGTTGGACTCATCCTATATGGTGATTGCTTAATGGGTGATGCTCCCTGTACATCAACGTCATGTACACCCAGAGTACAACGTTTAGGAACATCACCGAACAATTCAGGGAAATGCAAAATCATGTTTTTAATATCACCAGCTTTATCAATCCCAAGGTTACTAAGAAAATCGTCTAGTGATTGTAGAGTCACTGAATTTTCTAAACGAACCTCTATACCTCTAGAGATGTCAGGTAGACTGACGTTTTCTTCCTCTGTCCTAGGAAGAATAGAAGTAGTAGGTAGAGGACTAGCGTAGTATGCCTTAAGCTGGTTAACATGGTACACATGATTAGATTTCTTTTTCCCAGGCGTACGTACCAAATAATTTACGTCGCTAAGCTTTTTCACTACTTCCAGGGGACCATCATACCTGGCTTGTAGAGCATGACCTGGTACTAATTTCCGAGCCATCACCTTATCTCCTGCTTTAAAAGAACGAGAGACAGCACGCTTGTCATAATGTTGCTTCATTCTAGCTTGGGCTGAAACTAGGTTTTTCGAAGCTAGCTCTCTAGCGGCTGTCAAATGTTGCTGCATTAATGAAGGTGAAGTACTCAATGATGGATTTGATTTTCCTGTCCACACGTCTTTCAACACTGCGAGAGGACCACGCACTTGGTGTCCGAATATTAATTCAAACGGACTAAATCCGAGACTTTCTTGCTCACTTTCTCTCATAGCGAACAGAAGAAAAGGTATACCCTCATCCCAGTCTCTAGAAAAATGTTCACAATAAGCTCTCATCATAGACTTCAATGTCTGATGAAATCTCTCTAGAGCACCTTGTGACTGTGGATGATAACTGGTTGAAAGTACAGACTTTATTCCTAGGTGGGATAATGCTTCTCGAAAGATCTTAGAAGTGAAGTTAGATCCCTGATCTGATTGTATCTCTCGTGGCAATCCAACCTGGGAGAAAAATTTCATCAGCGCTCTCACAATAGCACGAGCATTAATTTTTCTCATAGGAATAGCTTCGGGATAGCGTGTTGCAGCGTCCATAATAGTAAATAAGTATTGGTTTCCTAGTTTGGTTCTAGGCAAAGGACCAACACAATCAATAATAAGACGTGAGAATGGTTCACCATGCACGGTGATAGGAATGAGAGGCGCAGGTGGAGGTGTGTGCGCTGGCTTGCCTGTCACTTGACACACGTGGCAACGTCGCACATGATCAGCTACTGTTTCCTTCATCTTTGGCCAAGTAAAATGTTTTGCCAGTTTACCGAGTGTCTTCTTGACACCCAAATGTCCTCCTATGGGACTATTGTGAGCAAAATCAATGGCTTGTTCACGAAATGTAACTGGTAACACTACTAGATGCTTGACTGTGTTGGAAACACTATCAGCTGACAACTTACATGTAGTTTTCTCCATCAGTACACCGTTACTATAATAGTAACAATTATCGAGATCCTTTGCTTCACTCTCAGTAACTGCTATATCTCTCAGTCTTTCCAGTGACTGATCAACAAACTGATCCTTGATTAAATCATCATGAGTTAGAAATTTAACGTCAGTTGTGTCCTGACTAGGTTGATGACCGGGGGGAGTTGGTGTTAATGATCCTGGGCGCAGAGCGTCACTAAACAACATATTCAACCCCAAATCATTGTCATCCACTAACTCAACAGGAGACAAGGATGGTTGTTGTATCTTTGACATAGCTCTAGTAATTGCGCTGAGAGGAAATAAAATAGGTTTCTCTCTACAAGCTTCAATGGCATAATTATCATCAGTGTTATTATCAATCACAAGTGGTTCTTTACATATACCAGCATGAAGGATATCGTTCCCTATCAACAAGTCCACTGACCTGATGGGAAATACACCACTGGATATACCCACTGAAATATAACCAGTATAATAGCTTGTTTCAATATAAACTTTGTGCAGAGGCACTTTTATAACAGCCCCTCCATAGGCTTCTAACAATACATCTATCTTGCAATAGGTATCGTCAGTTATGGGCAGTACATCTTCTCTTAATAACGTGAGATAACTGCCAGTGTCTCTGAAAGAAATTATCTCAGTTAGATGTGATTCGTCAAATCCTACTTTATCTCTCGAAAAGTAAGGACTCATCGCTGAACGAATCTTTTCGTCAGATACACTTTCTGACGCTAGTCATCTATCCTGAGTAACATTATCTAAAACAGTAGGATCAGAGGAATTGCTAGGATTTTGGTGTCTTTGTTGCTCGGAAGAGGATACGACTTGAGTGGGGGCGCCAGCCGCACGACTGTATCTCGTATCTCTTTCTAACTTATAGCAATACTCTCTAGCATGTCCTTTTCTGTTACAATAGGTACATTTAACTTTCTTCTTCTCGATATCAGATTTCTGTCTAGCCACAGAGACAGATTCAGGATTGTGAGTTTTCCTGGTAAAGGTACGAGAAGTTACAGTAGCAGGTACATCAGGCCGGCAATGAGCAGCTGATTTAGGTTGCCAACTTCTAGGACAATCTTTAGTTACCTTGTTTCTTTGTGTTTTAGTACGTACAAGTTTGTGAGAAATCTCGTAATTGTCTGCTAATGCTGCAGTTTCCAGAATATCTGAGGTAGTATGATCGATCAGATATTCTTGTATGTCAGCAGGCATACAGTTGTTAAACTCTTCGTGTAGTAACAACTGAACAAGACTGTCGTAGTTGTTACACTTGGCAGACCTACACCACCTCTGAAATGCAACTTTTTTCTCACGAGCAAACTCTACACAAGTTTGATCTTGTCGTCGTTGTAACGTACGAAATGCTCTTTGATAACTTACAGGTAACAAGTTATACGTCTCTAGAATAGTTTGCTTGACAGCGTCATAACTAATGTACTTAGCAAATGGTAAAGCTGCAATACAGGTTTGAGCTCTTCCCGTCAAAGCTGTATGCAACAATGTTGCCCAGTGCTTACGTGGCCAGTTCATAGCACGTGCCTGGTTCTCAAACACATCAAAATATGTGTCTAAGTCACTTTCAAAAAACTTAGGAACCATAGATGCAGCTTTCTGCACATTAAATGTGTCCTGTGATCTATCAGTCTGTTGTCTTAACAGACGAACATTTTCTCTTTGGAAATCTTCTTCGTTCAATTTCCTCTGTGCCTCTATTTGTGCAGTCTGCAACATAAGGAGGCGTTCAAACCTCTCAAACTGTTCCTGAGAGATAGGACCAGTGGGTAATGGAGGAGTAGGGAAATTAACATGGTCTGGACGGTCCTTAGGTCGGACACTTGGTCCAGCCGTCTCTAGAGAGTCTAGATCTGGTCTAGGATAAGTAGATACAGGTGTATCATACACTGTACTAGTATTAGGCTGTGTCATACTACCAGCTATACTCTGTACTATAGTGTCAGTGAAGGAAGGAGCGAGTGAGAACTGAGCTACACTAGGCTCGGACACTAGGCTCACTTCTGCTCTAGTTGCTCTTTCATCGTCATCAAATAGAGTCATACTTCCTAATTGTGACACTAGGCTTTCTGAATCTGAATCATAATCAGACATCTCTGTATGAGCAGGAAACAATATATCTTTAATTAATGCTCTGACAGTTTCAGCTGTGTAATTCCTGTTATACGTCACACCGAGATATTTGGCTACTTGCCAACAAGTCTGAAGTTTTAATGTACTTAACTCAGACAAAGTCAGAGTATCAATTAACTGTTTCACTTTGGCATACATCACGAAAATAATTGTACTACGAGAGAGTGATTATGGGAAACTATAATCCTAATAGGAATTTTAGTGTTGGTTGTCTTAGAGCTAGAACTCATAAACAGTATTTCCATCTCCTTGGATCAAGAGACTCAGTCAAGTACATACATCCACCTGGTATGTTGTACAAGACTAAACTCAAAGTCTTCAGATTAGGAAAGTACTCAAAGTGTTTGATCATAGATTTACTAGTATGTCAAACTGGACAATTTCTCCAACACCTTGGATCAAGAGCCTCCCGGACAGGCCCCCATTTGTTACAAAAAACGCGATTCTAAAAGCTTAGAGATCTCCAGTGAATACTAGAAAGGACTGCCCTTCTAGCATCCAGCCTGTTACTGGGTTTTCGTAACAAGTAGTCAGTATCCTTGTCCAATTATCCATTAAAATTCAGTATGGTTCAATAGTGCTTCAGGATTACAACTGGTAGGCTACTAACTAGAGAAATTAAAATTTAATAAATTTATTGTCTAGAGGTATATTATCAAAGTAAATTAAATCAATCACAGTAATCAAAATAAAATCAATCTCTCGAGTTCAATATTATTGTGCTGAAAGCACATATCACATTTATAATTCTTAAGTACCGTCAGGTACATTAACATTTAATAAGATATTACAAATATGTACAAGTAAGTGTGTGTATGTGTGTAAGTGCTCTTAAGTAGTTCACTATGTCTCACGACTCGACTAGACTTAAACAAGTGACTGACAAAGTCCTCAAATAAACTAACTTCTTGACCGACTGGCAACCCGAACAGTCTGCTTGAACAACAAAGAATGCTAAGCCCAATAGCAATGCAATATCAAGCGACTGTGACACAGAATCAGGAACTGGGAGATAATATAACGACACTAAGTAGGGACCATCAGCAGATCCTCCACAAAAGTTACAAAACTCCCATACTACTGAATCTAAGTTCAGCATAGGAAAAACCCGACTGTGACAATACACAGAAACCAGTACAAAATTAGGTCAGAAGCTATAGCTAAGGACCTGAGATGTTCAGAGTGTCTATGTGACACACAACCTCAGTACAACGTCGAAAATCACTAAGTCTATACAATGTTCTGTGAACAGAGTTCTACAGAACTAACAAGAATAATGAGACAGACAATCTGTCCAACCACCAAGCGAGTCTCGAGCAGACTGAATACTTCACGAGAGGTGAGGACACCCCCCCCCCCCTCGATCACGTGATAGCTACGTGGACAGCACAGCTCAGAAGCCGGCAGTATAACGAGCGACAAGCGATAATTACAGTAGTTTGACAATCAAGACTTGAACTGAGCACATATTATGTACATCCTAACAATATAATATGTCAACATAACAACATAAGCTACGTCAAATAACAATATAAAGCAATACATTTACGATTTAGCTATTATCGCAAATATAAGCAATATAAAATTATATGAAAAGATAATATACATTATATATACATAATAATCATTGTAACCCATTCAGGGGTTGCAACACCAGCGCGTGCGCGCGCGCGCGCGCAATACCGGGGAGGAAGTGTGTGTACAGTACGAGGGAGGAAGAGTGTGTGACAGTACCTGTGAGGAAATGTGTGTGTACAGCACCGGGAAGGAAGAGTGTGTGTGCAATACCGGGGAGGAAGTGTGTGTGCAGTACCGGGGAGGAAGAGTGTGTGTACAGCACCGGAAAGGAAGTGTGTGTATACAGTACCGGTGAGTGTGTGCGCGCAATACAGGGGAGGAAGTGTGTGTGCAGTACCGGGGAGGAAGAGTGTGTGTGCAATACTCGGGAGGAAGTGTGTGCAGCGCAGCGCAATTCACCGGAATCAGTCTGCTTCACACCCTCGTGTGTTTACTGTCAGGTCGAAAACATTTCATTAACTTTCTGACAAAAGTGGCATTGATCTCTAAATGTTTTGATGTTCGCTACCACGGCTATGATAACTTCCAGGGTTTTCATTAAAAGAGAGAGCGCTGGTCAAAGAAAATAGTATAAAAAAAATTGAAAAAATGAGATAGAATGGGAGGGAAGGGCGTTCCTGAGAGCAATAAATTAGAGAAAGAATTAAATATGTGATTTAAGTCAAGACAGGGAGTAGTGTGAAGAGAGAAAGGGAAGAGGCTAAGAAAGGTCAATTTAAGAGATTCGAGAAGTGTGAAGAAAGAGAGAAGAAAGAGAAACTGAAATGTTATAAGTGAGAATGAGGTAAGGAGAGAGAGAGACATGGAAAGGAAAGAAATCCGTGATGTAGACAGTAATATAAGAAAGACGAGTAGACTCAAGTACAAGGGTTATAGTGAGAGGAGAATGAAGGAGACGAGCTGACGAGCGAGAATATTTCCCCAGATGCTTCTACCCAATCTTTTGTGAATGTTACATGAAGGAAGATGATGAAGGCACTGAGGGAGGAATATAGAAAAAAATTAAGAGAAACTAGAAGAGATAAAAGAGACTGAAAGGGATGAGCAGATGAAAGAGAGGAGGGGAGTAGAGGGATAAGGAAAAGGAAGGGAATGAGGAGGGAGGGGAGGACAAGAAAGGGGAGAGAGGAGAAAGGAGGGGAGAACAACATGGAGGAATAGGGGGAGGAGAAAGAGCAGGATGGGGATGAGGAGAGAGATGTGGATAAGGAAAAGAAGAAAAGGGGTCAGAGAAGGAAACTGCGTGTTTCACTTAATAAATAAATTTATTACACTTAATAAATAAATATCTTTTTTATTTATTCGGAATTATCACGCTTACGATTTTTGAAGGTAAGTGTGAGAAGCTTCAATAGAAGTGAAGTAATGAGGGAAATCTAAAGATGTCCATCTTCCTTAGCCAGTGTTTACATATCGTAGTTACAAGAAGCCATGCCATCTCGAGATGGCGGATGAGCGACTGTTATGAATGTTCATGACATAGCGAAACATCGTCAAAGCTCATTTAAAATTAGTGAATTAGCTGTAAATTTCGTCTCTTGATACTAGAAAGTAATAAGCAATAAGAATACTCCTAAAAAAAGCTCTCCCAAGAAACCAGTATCCTTCAGAGAAAATCATTTATCACAAATTCCACAAACATGTCCTAAATTCTTGTCCCTAAAACAGATGGAAACAAGGCGCAAAACTTAGTTAAGCTTGGAGTAAAGTTTCAAGCGTTAAGAGTTGGGAAGACGATCCCTTCTTAAATTTACAAGTCTTTTTAAGCTTCAAGACCACGCCCGACCTCGTCAAGGACAGACCTGAAGTGGTTGTCAAGACCACGCCCGACCTCGTCGTCAAGGACAGACCTGAAGTGGTTGTCAAGACCACGCCCGACCTCGTCGTCAAGGACAGACCTGACGTGGTTGTCAAGATCACGCCCGACCTCGTCGTCAAGGACAGACCTGACGTGGTTGTCAAGATCACGCCCGACCTCGTTGTCAAGGACAGACCTGACGTGGTTGTCAAGACCACGCCCGACCTCGTCGTCAAGGACAGACCTGACGTGGTTGTCAAGACCACGCCCGACCTCGTCGTCAAGGACAGACCTGAAGTGGTTGTCAAGACCACGCCCGACCTCGTCGTCAAGGACAGACCTGAAGTGGTTGTCAAGATCACGCCCGACCTCGTCAAGGACAGACCTGACGTGGTTGTCAAGACCACGCCCGACCTCGTCGTCAAGGACAGACCTGACGTGGTTGTCAAGATCACGCCCGACCTCGTTGTCAAGGACAGACCTGACGTGGTTGTCAAGACCACGCCCGACCTCGTCGTCAAGGACAGACCTGACGTGGTTGTCAAGACCACGCCCGACCTCGTCGTCAAGGACAGACCTGACGTGGTTGTCAAGACCACGCCCGACCTCGTCGTCAAGGACAGACCTGAAGTGGTTGTCAAGATCACGCCCGATCTCGTCGTCAAGGACAGACCTGACGTGGTTGTCAAGACCACGCCCGACCTCGTCAAGGACAGACCTGAAGTGGTTGTCAAGACCACGCCCGACCTCGTCGTCAAGGACAGACCTGAAGTGGTTGTCAAGACCACGCCCGACCTCGTCGTCAAGGACAGACCTGAAGTGGTTGTCAAGATCACGCCCGATCTCGTCGTCAAGGACAGACCTGACGTGGTTGTCAAGACCACGCCCGACCTCGTCGTCAAGGACAGACCTGACGTGGTTGTCAAGATCACGCCCGACCTCGTCAAGTACAGACCTGACGTGGTTGTCAAGACCACGCCCGACCTCGTCGTCAAGGACAGATCTGAAGTGGTTGTCAAGATCACGCCCGACCTCGTCGTCAAGGACAGACCTGACGTGGTTGTCAAGACCACGCCCGACCTCCTCGTCAAGGACAGACCTGACGTGGTTGTCAAGACCACGCCCGACCTCCTCGTCAAGGACAGACCTGACGTGGTTGTCAAGACCACGCCCGACCTCGTCGTCAAGGACAGACCTGACGTGGTTGTCAAGACCACGCCCGACCTCGTCAAGGACAGACCTGACGTGGTTGTCAAGACCACGCCCTACTTGATTATAAAGACCACACTTAACTATTAGGAGGGCACCTGACCTTACTATAAGAAGGGAACCTGACCTTTTTATTAGGAGGGCACCTGACCTTACTATAAGAAGGGAGCCTGACCTTATTATTAGGAGGGCACCTGACCTTACTATAAGAAGGGAGCCTGACCTTATTATTAGGAGGGCACCTGACCTTACTATAAGAAGGGAGCCTGACCTTTTTATTAGGAGGGCACCTGACCTTACTATAAGAAGGGAGCCTGACCTTATTATTAGGAGGGCACCTGACCTTACTATAAGAAGGGAGCCTGACCTTATTATTAGGAGGGCACCTGACCTTACTATAAGAAGGGAACCTGACCTTATTATTAGGAGGGCACCTGACCTTACTATAAGAAGGGAGCCTGACCTTTTTATTAGGAGGGCACCTGACCTTACTATAAGAAGGGAGCCTGACCTTATTATTAGGAGGGCACCTGACCTTACTATAAGAAGGGAGCCTGACCTTATTATGTTATTGCTGTTCTTACTGTTGAACAGCGGTTTAGTGCCGATGAAGGTAGCGTAGGTAGCAATGATACGGCCGTGGACTAGATTGGCTTTAATCGGGTAGGAGTGAGTACACAACGGGCAGTGTGAGGAAGTGACCGCAAGCCAGTCCGTGGAGGGGGGAGAACTTGTGTACGGCAGGTCGGTCCAGGCGGGAGTGAGCGAGGGTGGACTGTGTGTCCCACCGACCTAGGTAGGCCTACAGAGGGCAGCACTGAATGCCGCGAAATATGAACTAGTCAGAGCAGACGGCTAGGCTGTGTGCTCTGCCAGTACAGGCTGTCTACATTTGCTCGGCCACGCACCTCGCGTCGTCCCGACGCGACAATACTGGTGGGCCCATAGGTATAAAGGAATTACACTAGCTACCCCAGAGAGGGACTGGCTTTCGCTCACTAGTAAATAAAAAATGGACAAAAAAATGCAACAGGCAAAAAAAAAAACTCTCCCATCCAGGGGAAGAGAAAACTGGTTTGCCCGCGCTGTTTCATCGAGTAGAGAGCCGGGAGACGTCAGCACTGGAACTAAAATCTTCTATATACAGGTTGTCCGCAGGGCTGAACATCAGTTGACCACTCGTCTACTAACGTTGTTGCACGCTCACATCTGCAAACAATGACTGACAGTAGCATTTCCTAAGGTGTGACATGTAACTCAGAGGGCAGCACTGCCCTGACCGTAATACAGGCTTTTTTTCTTTAGTAGAAAAAACACTGGTGCACATACATACAATAATACTATATCCATGGAATTCATTACACTCTGGGTACCCTTCTAAAAGTATTTACATAATTACATGATGTTGTCCACCCTGACTCTATTATCGACTAGCTATACAATGTGTGTGCATTTATACCCATTTCTGCAAGCAAACAATTAGCATAACTAGCGTAGGAGTCGGACAAGTCAGTAGGTACGTCAATGTCACAGAAATGTACTGTTGTCCTGGGTCGCAGGCCATAAGTATGGAGCCTTACTGGGCCGTCTTCCGTACCAGCAGTAGTGGGAGAAGGGGTAGACGGTTTGTCCCTAACATTAGTCTGATCGTGGCGTTGCAACGCACGCGCCTCCAGCTCTACTTCGGCCTGCATATGGTCCACATACTTCATGTGATCAAGGTGGGCTTCCTTGATAATTCCCGTAGCAATCTCCCTCACCTCGAACTTATTGCCACGGAGCTGTCGTAGGACACGGTAAGGACCCACAAACTTTGGGACAAGTTTGTGCATACCTGGGGTCTGCACTGGGTTGAGCAACATAACTTTGCAACCTGGTTCCACTTTGCTTTCCTTGGCGCGGGCATTGCGCTCTGACGTGAACCTATCAGTAGCTTTCATAAGGTTCTCTCGTACCCGCTGGAAGACAAGCTGCGTTGTCCTCATCTTTACTACACTGGGGTTATCAGTATCGTAAGTAGGTCTAGGTGGAGTAAACAGAATTTCATATGGTAAGCGCTTGTCATAGCCATACAAAGCAAAATGAGGTGTCTCACCGATCGAGCTGTTGAGGGAGGAATTTAATGTACACTGAACGTCTGGGATAGCCTCATCCCATGTAGTACAACTTGGGTTAACGGTTACTCTGAGCACCTCCAGGACTTTGCGATTTGTACGTTCAGCAAGACCATTACTCGCAGGGTGGCGTGGAGCTACTGGCGCTTGGTGAATGTTGAATCTGGAGCAAAGATCCTGCATTATGCCATTTATAAACTCAGACCCATTGTCTGACAGAAGGACACGTGGGCAAGTATGACGAAGAACAACATGCTCACGGAAAGCACTAGCGACCGTTTCAGCGGTTTTATCAGGAATGGGTACTAATTCACTGTACCGCGTCAAGTTATCTACCATTACAAGCAGGTGCTTATTTCCCTTCTCCGAGGTCGAGAAGTTCGTCAACAGGTCGACAGAAGTTCTCTCCCAGGGCTCCTTTGTAATGGGATACTTTAGAATGGGGTTAGGACCTGTAATGGTACCCTTGTGCTGTAGGCAGACAACACACTGGTGTACATGCTTGGCAATGTCCGATGCCATCTTAGGCCAGAAATATTTCATTCGTGCCTGTTTGATACTGCGGTCCTTCCCGGGGTGCGCTACACCTGGGACATTGTGGATCAACCTAAGAGTAGCTGGTATCATGGACTCTGGTATCACCAGTTGGTATACGGTTCTGCCGGGGTCCACCAGCTGTGCAACACGGCACAGTACTCCTTGGTTGACCACTAAATCCTTCAGTGGAACGGGAGACTTGACCTGTAAGTCAACGTCCTCCTTGGTAAGGAAACGAAGGACTGGAGACCACACAGGGTCCTGTCGTTGGGCTCTCTCGAGATCCTCAACAGAGAACGAATTGCCGACACTCACGAATGCTATATGTCTCGACAGGGCGTCAGCTACAACATTTTGCTTACCTGGGACATAGCAAATTTCAGGGTTGTAGTCATTGAACGTGAGCGACCACCGAGCATGCTTTCCCGAGAGGTTCTTATTTGCAAAAAGGGCCAATAAGGGTAAATGATCTGTATAAATCTTGATAGGATAATGATAGATGATATCCCGAAAATGACTCAGGGCCCATACAATGGCTAAAGCTTCTAGCTCTGTCACTGAATAATTGACTTCCGCTTTAGTAAGAACACGGCTAGCATAGGCAATAGGCTGTTGCTTCCCATTAGATTCTTGTGACAAGACTGCACCGATGCCAACTTTGCTGGCATCAGTCGTCAAGGTAAATGCCTTGGTGAAATCAGGGAATCTAAGGGTTGGGGCTGATGTTAACTTGTTCTTAAGAATGACAAAAGCTCGTTCCTGATCGCACGTCCACTCAAAAGGGGCATCCTTCTTGAGTAAGCGTGTCAGGGGTGCCGCAATGGTGGAGAAACCTGCGATAAAGGTGCGGTAGAAACCCGCCAGGCCTATGAAGGACCGGACTGCATCCGCCGTCATGGGTCTGGGGAATTTCTGCACGGCCGAGATTTTAGACTCGTCCGTCTTTATGCCATTCTGAGTTACTACGTGACCCAGAAATTTTATTTCCTTCCGGAGGAAATGACATTTGGAGAGCTTTACCTTAAGATTTGCCTGAGCTAGCCTGTCCAATACCCTGTCAAGTTTCTCAAGATGTGACGGGACATCTTGCGACATGACTATGAGATCATCCAGGTAGACCATGAGCGTGCCACCTAGGAGGGTACGGAAAATTGTCGTCATCAAACGACTAAACGTGATTGGGCTTCCGCGCAAGCCGAAGGGCATCCTCCTGAACTGGTAATGACCAGTTGGAGTAGAGAAAGCTGTCAACTCTCTACTCTCATCATCGAGGGGGATCTGCCAGAACCCTTGAAGAAGATCAAGAGTTGAAAAGACCTTATTATCGCCGATGTTCTGCAACAGGTCGTTCAGAACTGGCAATGGAAAACGGTCTGGGATGGTACATGCATTCAGTTTCCTGTAATCGATAACAGGGCGCCAGGTTCCGTCTTTCTTGGGAACCAGAATAAGGGGAGCATTCCACGGGGAAGTGGACTCCTCAATAACTCCATCACGGAGCATCCGTGTAATGAGTTCTTCGGCGAAGACTCTTTGCGCATGTGGCAGGCGATACGCAGGTACATAAATGGGTTTAGTACCTTTGTCAAGTGGAATACGGTGAGAGATCAGTGGGGTCAAACCCATTGACTCACCATCTAGTGCAACTGCAGAACGTGCACGATTGAGAACCTGGAGAAGTTTTGGAACCTCTTCAGGATAGTCTGTCAAAGCTAGATCATCTTCCTGCACTGGCCGGGTGTTGGAAGAGTCAGCAGCAGACTCGCCTGGGAGAACTGCACTCACAAGGAAGTCAGCTGGGGCTTCACCCTCCACTCTCACCGGGAGAGGGAATCTGACAAGGTCAACAAGTGAGGTATTCTTCCGCAGGGGAAATTCTCGACTATGCATGTTGACAACAAGGACTTGCAACTTACCACGTTGCACTGTGTGCAAGGATGGTTCAAGGGAGAGGCCCTTGACTCGGCATGTGTCGTTGTCAACCAGCACATGGTCTCCTTCAAAAGCTCTGCTCACGTACACCGTAACAGGAGTGAGCGAGTTAGCTGACAAAGTGACGTCATACTTTGTACAAGCAGTAACTCTGCTCGCTGATGCCATGACACGAGTCAGACAGTCGCCTGCCGACAGGGATACTGCGGCTTGACAACTGCTGGTCTCTACAACAGCGTCAGAGTTAGAGTGAAGGTTAGACTGGGCGTCCCCAGACTGGGTTTCACTGGTAACTATGCGCTGATGGCCAGGAGGTGATGGGCAACGAGCTCTACTACGAGGTCGATCAGGACGAGAGACCGACCCCGGGGAGAATGTGCTATGGAAACCACCAGTTTCCAACGATTCTAGGCACTGTGCGTACTCTGAGACGGAGTAGCACGTAGTGGATCCTAAGCGCACGCCCCAGAAGGGCACATCCACTCCGTTGAATTCCGCTTTCCACTCAGCTGGATCTAAACGGATCCTAAGATCTGCCATGGTTTTGAACCCTATGAGCAGGTCACCATGGAAAACAATACCATCCACGACTAAGAATTTTGCGGACAGCTTGTGACCCTGGACCACAAATTCTAGCGTTGTGCGACCGCGAACCGTCAGCGGTTTACCTGAGACTCCTCTCAAGGTCTGAATGGCAGATGGCTCTGTCAACATGGCCGCGTGAAGGCCAATGTCTCGGAAAAAGGTGGAGCGGACAATGTTAACCACCGAACCTGTGTCTAGGAAAAGCTGAACAGGCTTATTGTGGACAGTGGACTCGATGAGCGGTCCACATGGGTTGTCATACCGAACATGAAGGCATGACAGGCCGACGCGATCCCCGGAGTCACAGCTGCTCGAGGCTCGACACTTGTTGACGAGGCTCGACCTGGAAGGTACGGTAAGAGTCTCAGCAACAACGTCAAGACACTCGGTTTCCTCACTGTCGGGGAGGGCACCTGACCTTACTATAAGAAGGGAGCCTGACCTTATTATTAGGAGGGCACCTGACCTTACTATAAGAAGGGAGCCTGACCTTATTATTAGGAGGGCACCTGACCTTACTATAAGAAGGGAACCTGACCTTATTATTAGGAGGGCACCTGACCTTACTATAAGAAGGGAACCTGACCTTATTATTAGGAGGGCACCTGACCTTACTATAAGAAGGGAACCTGACATTATTAGGAGGGCACCTGACCTTACTATAAGAAGGGAACCTGACCTTATTATTAGGAGGGCACCTGACCTTACTATAAGAAGGGCACCTGACCTTATTATTAGGAGGGCACCTGACCTTACTATAAGAAGGGAACCTGACCTTATTATTAGGAGGGCACCTGACCTTACTATAAGAAGGGAACCTGACCTTATTATTAGGAGGGCACCTGACCTTACTATAAGAAGGGAGCCTGACCTTATTATTAGGAGGGCACCTGACCTTACTATAAGAAGGGAGCCTGACCTTATTATTAGGAGGGCACCTGACCTTACTATAAGAAGGGAACCTGACCTTATTATTAGGAGGGCACCTGACCTTACTATAAGAAGGGAACCTGACCTTATTATTAGGAGGGCACCTGACCTTACTATAAGAAGGGAGCCTGACCTTATTATTAGGAGGGCACCTGACCTCTCCATCAGGACGGCACCTAACTTAATCACTACAACACGGATAAAAAAAAAGTAATTTAAAAGTCCTTAGATATCTTCCTATTTATCTACTATTTAATTGTTTTCATCTTAGAAATCATCTTATATACCGTCTTATTCCTCTACATAAATTTATTCTTTGGCATGTTTTCTTAGATATCTTCTTAGATTTCTTCCTGTGCTGCATTCGCTATATTTAAATAGAAGCGGCACTTTGTCTACCGTTACTAGTCGAAAATAGCAGCGCCGTTATCACTACTGCTACTAGTTGTATAACTAGCGGTATGTCGCTATCAACTTTATGACTGTACTAATACTGTAAAAAAAAAAAAAAAAAACAGATTCTCACAATCTTAATGTTTGTAACGGCTTGACAAAGCTCCTGGAGAGCGAAACGTTGCCACAATAAAATGTCACATTAGTTTCACTTGTGTCCTTTTACTTTACATACTTAATTTATTAACAGGAGTTTCCAGTGAATGAAATAATTATGAAAAAGAAAATTACAGAACAATGCATAAAGACGTGAATCCAACACTGTAAGGCACAAACACTCTCCACTGCAACTTATGTTGAAATTCAACTTGATAGAAGTGAAGTGTTTGAGGTAATGTCTTTTTTTATTCTAATCCGGGAAAGAAAGAATTGTTCACGTAACAGAAGTTCGCCGAATGGAGAAAAAAAATCCAGTTCGTTGAGTTTCATTTTATTTCCATCAATTCTTTTCTTTCGACAAGACAATAGAAAAAATCCTTATCATCAACCTGTTAAACTACATCGGTCAGGAGAACTAAACTCGTAGTAGAGAGCACACAACTCACATGTTTGTGGGGCATTTTGTTTTTTATTGTAACTAATTAGCCTTCATTATGTGTCCAGCACAAGGATGAGAAACTGCAGCCGTAATATTATCATCCATGACACTTCGCATGTGTTTCGCAGTTAAAGCTTTGGCGAGTGACGTATGTGGAGACGAGACGCAATTTTATTTAATTTTTTTAAAACAAATTTTTAGGCTGGGTATGAGAATTCCCATATATGTAAACTTTCTTTGTAGAACATCCAGTGTCTGATTTATTATCTTCATTACTGAAGCATATTCTTTCAAGAAGAGGATGTCAGCTGGGTTAAATCTTTCTACGCCAAGTTTACCTCAGTTTGATCGTACATCGTAACACCGATGTATAGTCGTACATCCTAGCACCTATGTATGATCGTACATGGTAACACCGATGTATGATGGTACATGGTAACACCGATGTATGATGGTACATGGTAACACCGATGTATGATGGTACATGGTAACACCGATGTATGATGGTACATGGTAACACCGATGTATGATGGTACATGGTAACACCGATGTATGATGGTACATGGTAACACCGATGTATGATGGTACATGGTAACACCGATGTATGATGGTACATGGTAACACCGATGTATGATGGTACATGGTAACACCGATGTATGATGGTACATGGTAACACCAATGTATGATGGTACATGGTAACACCAATGTATGATGGTACATGGTAACACCGATGTATGATGGTACATGGTAACACCGATGTATGATCGTGTTACGCCGTGTGTTAAGTAAAATTCATATTTTTTTTTTTTTTATTCGCCAGTATTCTCCCGGACCGGGTCTTTTCCAAGTAGTGGTGACCCGGCCTTGGCTCCCTATCTGGCGAGTGTCTCGAGACTTAAGTCTCCCATGGGAGGAGGTACAAGTACCCCCTCATCTTTGGGACCAACTGTCCCCAGGCCTAGCCACATTCCCCGCCCTCACGGGGCTCGTAGGGAGAAGCTAGGCCTCTGGTCTGCCATCTGCCCCGCCCCAAATGGGCTCGTGGGGATGGCAGTCTTGTGAGCTGCAGGTGGTAGCAAGCTCAGCCCTAAAAAATTTATATATAAAATAACGCTCTATATATATCATGTAATTTTCCGTGTAGTATACGGAAAGCGAACGAGTTTTATTCCTGTCAGTCAGGCAGTCGCCAGGACAGGAGCAGAGGAGAGATGTGTTTAGTTCGATATCAGAGTGATGGAAGTATAGTAGTCATGTTCGGGCGGTAGTTTGAAGAGGTAATTTGGTAAGTTTTTTTTTTTAGTGTATACTATAGGTGTTTGTGGTTAAGTGCTCTCATGTTTATTTGTATGGCCCTAGTATGCCGAGGCCTGTTTATGCGAGAGTACTGTATGGTGTTTTGCCTACTGGTAATTAGTCTACCAGACAGAAGTGAAGACGGGGGTGTGTATGTCATGGTGCCTCCCTGATGATTTATTTTGTTATTATTATTTATTAAATATTAGCCGGTATTCTCCCTGCCCGGGCCTTTTCCAAGTGGTGGCCCGGCCTTGGCTCCCTCTTTAGGGAGTGTCTGAGACCTAAGTCTCCCATGGGAGGAGGCACAAGTACCTCCTCATCTTTGGGACCAACTGTCCCCAGGCCTAGCCACAAGCTAGGCCTCTCTGGTCTGCCATCCCCGCCCCAAGGGAGCTAATGGGAATGACAGTCTTATGAGCTAAAGGCTCGGGCTCGGGCACCTACCCTACCCTAGAAGGGCTGGGCATGATGTCGATATGATTTATTTTGTTTAACTCATTAGTAGCAGTGTGCTAGTGAGCTAATGTGAACTGGAGTGTGGTGGTTTTTTGTAGTAGTTTGTAAGTTGTATGCAAGTTATTAGCAACATTATATACATTTTTATGTTGACGAGTTTTTGTCCTTCCATCCTAATAATGATTAATATTGTTTAATATGTGAGTACATGCTGGCCCAAGGTTTGTTGTGTTTTCAGAGTAATTTTATAACCCCTAGACAGCAGTGTGAGCAGCCTTTAGGAGTCAGGAAAATTTTATTTAAGTTACGACATCAAAGTCGTATCAGATCGTACATCGTAACACCGATGTATGATTGTACATCGGAACACCGATGTATGGTCGTACATCGGAACACCGATGTATGGTCGCACATCGGAACACCGATGTATGGTCGTACATCGTAACACCGATGTATGGTCGTACATCGTAACACCGATGCATGATCGTACATCGTAACACCGATGCATGATCGTACATCGTAACACCGATGTATGATCGTACATCGTAACACCGATGCATGATCGTACATCGTAACACCGATGCATGATCGTACATCGTAACACCGATGTATGATCGTACATCGTACCACCGATGCATGATGATCGTACATCGTAACACCGATGCATGACATCGTAACACCGATGCATGATCGTACATCGTAACACCGATGCATGATCGTACATCGTAACACCGATGCGTATGCATGATGCATATGATCGTACATCGTAACACCGATGCATGATCGTACATCGTAACACCGATGCATGATCGTACATCGTAACACCGATGCATGATCGTACATCGTAACACCGATGCATGATCGTACATCGTAACACCGATGCATGATCGTACATCGTAACACCGATGCATGATCGTACATCGTAACACCGATGCATGATCGTACATCGTAACACCGATGCATGATCGTACATCGTAACACCGATGCATGATCGTACATCGTAACACCGATGCATGATCGTACATCGTAACACCGATGCATGATCGTACATCGTAACACCGATGCATGATCGTACATCGTAACACCGATGCATGATCGTACATCGTAACACCGATGCATGATCGTACATCGTAACACCGATGCATGATCTTAATATAATTCAGTCATTTTTAATATTTTTTCATGTTTGATTAACAAGCTACAAAAACTGACTTGTAAAATATTACTGAAATATCCTAAATATATTTTAATTAGACTTGTATAACTATATAAACTTCCTACTACATTGGGTTAGTAATAATTAAACACAAGATTAATTAACTTGGATAAATATATTTCACAGGATATATTCCCCTAGGGGAAGTATTTCTTTCAGTGTATATATGCGTATATATTTAAGAGGTTGAAGTATTCTGGTCTGGTGGTACACTTCAATGACACTAGTGTAGTAGATAGGCGTTAAACCCCATTAGCCAACCTAATCAACTTAATAGATCATTTCATTATATCAGTAAGTTTATTTCATTAAGCACTTATTTGATAAATCTTCAACTGAAGTCTTGCGTACAAGGCAGTCTCAACAGTTTAAAACGACACTAAATTAAAGAATTATAGCAGCTCCAGCAGTACACAAATAAACCGCACATAGAAGAGAGGAACTTACGACGACGTTACGGTCCGACTTGGACCATTTACAAAGTCAAAGGACACAAGTGCAACTAATGTGACATTTATTGTGGCAACGTTTCGCTCTCCAGGAGCTTTATCAAGCCATTACAATGGCTTGATAAAGCTCCTGGAGAGCGAAACGTGGCCACAATAAATGTCACATTAGTTGCACTTGTGTCCTTTTACTTTACATATTGTCGGTAATTCTACCAACTTTATTACATTTACAAAGTCGTCGTAAGCTCCTCTCTCCTATGTGCGGGTTATTTGTGTATCGTTCCAGTCACGGTATTGTGCCTTTTTTGTTATTTAGTCCCAGCAGATAGCAGTGGCTGCTACATATCAGCATTGATGACTGTCAGCTCGAACTAAACACCTGACACACTGCATAAAAACAATAATTTTCTTGAATGGAAGCGGTTCTAATAATCTGAAGGATAGCATTTCCTCAAGGAAATGATAATACTTGAGTGATTTTATTCCCTTACAAAGATTCATCTCATTAAAATACCTTTTAGATTAAGTAAGAAGGTTCAGAATAACCTAAAAAATTTTAGGGAAGTTTTCTCTCCAGAACACAATTTTATTGTTGTTTCAGTGTATTGAAATGGGTATGTTTAGTCCTGATATGCTTCCGGAAACAATATAATGACTTTTTTGTTGAATAACATTTCAAAGATAGACACGATTAACATACTTAATTTAAATCTGAATCATTAGTATTCGAAACGAACGTGAAAAATTTGCTAATGTATTGCCAAAGAATTTTCCTTCTTTGATCCAGACTCTTACCATAGCTTTTGGTCATTCACTCGTGGTTGACTCATCATCCGTGTGGTAGCACAAATTGACACTAGCCTGGCAACGCTGTGTGCTACTCAATAACAAAGAATGGTTCACAAGAAATTTAAAGAACCTCGCTCCAACACATCAGATACGATGCCTACCAAGTAAATTTTATTTGGGGTTTAACGCTGCTTCCACACTCAGAGATATATATCTCCCGCTGATTGGGGATGGAAGCTGGAGACCAAATAGGACAAATTTTCATGAAGCCTTCAAGGTCTGCTCTGAACTGCACCATAGTGACTCTAAAAAAATCTTGCAGACGACTATGAAAATGTCTCATGCAAAGCAGCAGTATGCAGCACTTGTGTGTTTGCAGGACTTTATATAGCACAAAGTGCGCCTAACACACACACTACATGTTAGGATGTTATGAAGACAAGTGCAAATAAGTAAACATCGTCGTGTTTTGAGATTACACGGTTTTATTTTATATGTTCCAAAGAATTCATAATGTATTCCAAAGTTGTGTAAAAAAAATTATACATTGTCTGTGTAGTATATTTGACAGCATCATCAAGTAAATATTTCTTAATTCAACTGTCATTTATTTATAAGGTTTCATAGAATTCAGTCTATTTTAATCGTTTTTGTAACATTCACCTATATTTAATTATATTTCACGTATATATTAATTATAAAGTAAATATTTAATCATAGTATTTGCATACCGAATCATTCTGTTCGTCATGGGAAACAAAAAAACATGGTGTCTTTATATATATATATATATATATATATATATATATATATATATATATATATATATATATATATATATATATATATATATATCGTGTCGATAAGTAAAACTTGCGATTTAAACAGCAACGTTCTTCTTGCCAAATAAGGCAAGCAAAAATTTGTATATGCCATGATTTCGCAAAAATCATTCTGAATCTAACGAAAAAAAATATTCATTTGTGATTGTTTATTATTAGATTATTGTAAACTTATCTAAAATATATTTAGTTAGATTAGGTTAAATTAAATTGAGTTTGTTTTCTAAGGTTCTTTTGGTACAAAATTATTAATTTTTACAATAACATAAATGAAAAAAATTTCATTGAACGTATAAGAAAAAAAATTAGAAAGGAGTTAATTTTAAACGAGTTTTGTTAATTGACCAGTTTTACCAATATGGCATATATATATATATATATATATATATATATATATATATATATATATATATATATATATATATATATATATATATATATATATATATATATATATATATATGTCGTGCCAAATAGGCAGAACTTGCGATCTTGGCTTAAATAGCAACGCTCATCTTGCCATATAGGACAAGTGAAAATTTGTGTATGCAATAATTTCGCCAAAATCATTCTGAACCTAACGAAAAAAATATATTTCACTGTGTTTGTTTAGTATTAAATTATTGTAAACAAATCTAAAATATATTTAGTTGGGTTAGGCTAAAATAAATTGTTCTTGTAAGGTTAGGTAAGTTTTCTAAGATTCTTTTGGTGCAAAATTAAAAAAATTTACATTAACATATATATAATGCAGTAGGATCACGGTGGTGAACCTCCAGGCGCTTTCCTGATTTCTCACATAATTAAGGAACTATAAAAATAAAAGATCAGCAGAAGGCAGATATTACAATTTGTGTTCAACATAGAACGCAACCCCTGATGCGGGTGAGATAGTCAAGGACCTGTCAAACAGCTTATATTCTATCCAAGTTTTTTTTATTTTAACTTGTCGAACATATCGTAAATTCTTCACAAATTTAATTAATTATAAATGAATCTAATTTACATAATCTTAAACTTATATTCGTATTAATTTCAAAACTGTTTTTTAGGAAATTCGATTCTACTATATTTTTTCAACCATGGACCATGAGAGATTTTAACCATCCAACTGATTTTCAAGGGACGAGAAAGGTTGTATCATACAGGTCCATGGATGAGAGAAATAGAATCAAGGTAAATACATATATTTAGAGCAATTGGAAGAGGCAAAAAAAAAACGCATTTTATATGTTAAACACTAAGTTAATACCACACTCCTCTATATTGAATGCTTTTAATCAATTACATTTTTTTTTTAATATTTCAATTTTCTCTCATATTTTATTTACTCTCCCTCCTATTTCTCCTTCCCTTCCTATTTATCTTCCATCTCAACCTCGTTTTCGTTAATACCGCTTAAAATAAATTTTGCATTGGAGGGAGCGCAATCAATTAAAAGTTACCAGAAATAGTACAGATCGGGAGTCTGGAGGTGTTGCCACAGTGTTGCTCAGTCCTCAATACCCAGTGATCAATAATTACTCCCCAGTACGCATATTAATCCAATATTAGTCATCAATATTAATACTGATTGATAATTACCCAACATACATAATGATCAGTAATTACTCCCCGACATAATGCTGATCAACGATTACTCCCAATATGCTCATCAAATATTACTCCACTAAATACCTAATAAGAAATTACTCCAATTATAGATACTATTCCACAATTACTCCCCAACATACATTCTGACCTATAATTACTCCCCAATACACTGATCAAATACTATTGCACAATATACATATTGATCAGTTACAATTTAACATACTAATCAATAATTACTTTCCAGCCTACAGACTGATTAATAATTATTTTCCAACCTTAAGACTGGTCAATAATTACAGCCCAACATAAAAAAACGATCAGCCTATCCTGGCAATAACTGTGTCACACCTTCACATCGGGTTTACAGCCTATTTCTAAATAAGGTTGGACTAGGTTAGGGTAGATTGGGCTAGGATGCATCGGATAGGTTAGATTAATTTAGGTTACAATGGAAAAGAATATAAATATAGTATGCTACGCAAACAGAAATTCGGCAACCAATGAACGCAGCACTTATATCTGTGCAATTATATCAACTATTCAAGGGTCTATCAATAACCACCAAATTGACTGTTTTTATAACACTGCCATGTGGTCGGTGGTTAAAAGGACGGGCTGGATGAGTAGTTACTTCCAGAATATATACTGATCAATAATTACTTCCCATCTTTCGGATAATAACACCGCATTGTACATAGTAATATATTGGGATCAATAATCCATAATGTAAATTTGAATCAATACTTTTTCAACGTCATATTATATATATATATATATATATATATATATATATATATTTATATATATATATTTATATATTTATATATATATATATATATAGGATGGGGTCCACCTCTGGTGTAAATTGTGGGACCCATAGCCTCGGAGAAGTGGATAAAAAGGCTTCAAGGAAGAATATTTGGATTTCTTCCTGAAGCCATTTGAATATTCCACTTCCCCTACCACCCCATCTTTTGAACTATTTTTTTTTTTTTTTTACCAATAGGAATATTTTATTACATAATATGGCACAGAAGATTTAAGAGATACATTGTTGATATAAAGGTGGCATATACGGTACATGTTGTTACGTGTGTATCACCGATTATAAGGCGAAAATCTCATCCAGCTCCTCAGAGCTGGGGCGTGTGCCCAAAATGCAGCATGCATTACCCCTTTGAACAGCCGCACTGAGCCGCTGGAACAGAAAACTAGCTGCCCTGGGATCCCTAGTTACCCTGATGAGTCTTTTTCCCAACTCCTTAAGGAAATTAGATGCACTCTTTCCCCATGAGCCAAGGGTCTCTGAGCCTATGGGAACAAACATATAATGATGGGCAAGTTCTCCATATTTTCTAGACTTTTGGGACTCCCTAAAGCTGGCAGCTGCCCCTCCTTCCTCCCTGGTGTATTGGAGATAGGTATCAGCCAAGGTAGATGCACATGTATAGTCCCACACCACCTGCTTCCCATCTGTCCAGGCTTGAAGGGTGATACCATCTGGACGCTTCTGGCTGCCATCAGATCTGCATAGTTGGGGTGGCTCCCTTACTGCTGGGCATCCAGCTGTTGTGAGGCTCCTCTTGATAATGTTATTAACCTCCTCATGTCTTGCAATCTTTCCCTCGGATTTACGGCACACAAGACCATGGTACCCGAATCGGTCTGCTGCTTCACTGCCACAAATACACCTGTGTTCGGCGAGAATAGGGGCGGCAAGTCGAAGGGCAACACCGATGCGGATGGTCTGTGGGTCGAGGCGTGTGCCAAGGCTGGAGTTGGGAACAGCCAACAGAAAGTCCCCAGCATGAGGGGCTCTCACTGCCAGGAGGCGGGCTCTATCCTTCCCTGACACACTCTGAAGCATCGTTGAGGCTATATTTTCCACTATTGGACCATCCCAGTGCGATTGTTTGTAGTTGTTGGGGGGAGCAGGTCTGGTTTCTGAGCCCGTTAGATTATCCCAGATCATTGCTCCGTCAATGAATTTTTGGTCCTGGGCTCCAATCTTGTCCCTAAGATGTTCAGGGAGAATCGCTGCTACAAGCTCTCTGGATGCAATACACGAGGACAGAAAAGCAGGTAACGCAATCTGTGATGACTTGCGGACACCAATGCCTCCTAGTCTGACTGGAAGTGTAGCTTGGTTCCACTGCCCGTCTTCTAGAGTAAGGTTAAGTACTTTCGTAAAAATCTGCCTCAGAATACTGTCATATTCGTGCAGTATAGGGTTATCATATGAAGGTGCACATCTTAGGAAATATGTCAACCTGGGCAGACTCAAGCACTTTGTGAGAAGGTACAAGGCATCGTGGGTGTCCAGATTGCCTATTCGTTGTTCCATTCTCCTTAACTCTTCCAATTTCTTCCTGAGAATTGTGTCAATGGCATTGCTTCCCAGAGGTGCTCCTAGCAAGACACTATTTGTGGGGGCAATGACTGCTGCTCCTGGTAGTTTTGATCTCACTGCATTTATCACTTGTTGACTGACTGAGATGATTTCACATTTGGATGGATTCAGGATGAGACCCATTTCCTGTCCCCGTGTCATTACCTGTGTAAGGTCATGTAGGAGGGACTCCTTTGTACCTGCTAGTGTGCCATCATCTAGGAACCAGATGTTTAGCTCGCTGGTCAGTCTGACTGTGATTTCCCTAACTGCAATACAGAAGAGAAATGGTGCAAGAGGATCTCCTTGTTGGACACCCTCCGATGATGTGATTTCATGCTCTCCAAAGAGAAGCATTGATTCCTTGCTATAACCAGCTGAAACAAAAGGGAAGAGACCAGGGAAATGTTCTTGTACTGCTGCTAATACCACGTCTCTTTTCAGGAGATTGAACGCATTCTTGAAATCTAATTTTACCACTGCATTGTCCTCAGGCAGGTTGTTGATATATGCCCTTGTTGCATGAACCGCTGCTTCACTTCCTTGAGAGACCCCAAAGCCAAGCTGGTTTGGTTGAAGCATCAAGGCTGCCTGTGCACGAATACTTCGGACAGCAGCTTTGGATACGAGGCGGCGTAACGTGTTGCCTACTGCAATTGGCCGAATTCCTCCATCCTTCTTTTTAAGTGCACAAAGTGTTGCACCAAAAAAGAAAGGTCTAATTTCATCAGGAATCAGACCAGCCAAGGAATTGTTGACGAACCTTGTGATCTCTGAAAGCAGTGTCTCTGCAATTTCCCCAATAACTGGATTAACCATTTCCTTTAAATGCTGTGGCCTTATTCCAGTGTAACCCCCAGCAGAGCCAGATGGGAACGACATTATTGCTTTGTAAATGTCTGAGTCTTCCACAATCAATGGTTCCATAGTGGGGACAGAGGTGTTGGAACTGTTGGTGCCACTGGTTTCCCTGGCAGGGTGCTTTCCTCTAAGTGCTTCAGCCGTGTCAGCATCCCTGGGAGCAACTGTATCTTCACTGGTAATAATTCTGATTGCCCCCACTGTGTTGCCCTCTTCAATTTTCTTGCTCACCTGGACTCTGACTTTTTCACTGTCAGTAGAGTGAGTGGGGGTTCTGCCTCTCCCTTTTTTGTGTTGACGGGGAAGGTGAATGAGGTTATCAACTCTAGGAAAATCTCTTAAGGATTTAATTATCATTGAGGCTAGCCTCTTTCCCCTTCTTTCCGGCACAGCTAAGCAGACATTGCCAAAAAGTAGCAGGTTGTGCCATGCCTTGATGGTTGGTGGAGCATTTAAGATAGTGGAACCATCGTTTACTTTTTTCAGGAGGTCTGTAAGTTTCCCAGCTGCGTGTGGACGGGCTGCTTTGGGAATATGTGTGAGTGTCCTCGTACCTGTTGCTTTGATTGCTTCCGAGAGATTGTCTGATGAGATAAAATCTGTTGGAGTGGGTTCAGGTGCCTGAGGTGGCTCTGGATCATCACTTTCCACAGGAGGACATCCTGAACCAGGGCAACTACCGTGTTTGCGGAGGAAACCATTAGAGTTGAGACAACGAAGCTGTAAGCATGACCGACACTTGCCTCTCCTAGTATTGCCAGCCGTGCCATTTCCCTGGCTGCTTGCTTCCTCCTGGTTGGCATCCATCTGCTAGACTAGACAATAGGAGTGGAATATGACATGCTGGGTGGGTATGGTGCGTGGGAGGTAGTGAACTTGACCGTGGTGGCCTGGTGGAGTTTGAGGGGCCGGGAGGGGAAGGGGAAAACTTCCCTTGGGAATTAGGTGGGGGAGGCGAAGGTTGAGTGGGGTTATCCCGGGGAGTACAATACACATGGACTTGCACACTATATATTGTTCACACTGTCTTACACTACACATAACTTTATTTGTTTCCCATGTACACTATGAACAATGTGGGTATGGGCCCTGCTGAACCAATGTGTTCACTCACCATCTAGTTACACATCCCACCTCTTCCACCCACCCCCGTGACGTGGGGGTGGATGCACTGACTGGTCACTCCCTCGTTAACATTAATTTCACATTGTTTTTCCATAACATAAGCCTTTAAAAAGTCCATGCATCGACACAAACATTTCCACGTTAACTAGAAGCATGGTGCTGGATATACATGTTTTTATAAGAGCTTTTCGAGGTTTGTATGTACGATAATCTTGGCCGGTACTCATAAACAGTGTAGGCCTTGTACTCCCCCACACCTCCACTGGCCGTCTTCCTCACTACCACCACCACTCGCCAACATTCACAAACTGCACAGCATTTCCACAATTTACCTTGAAACGGTGCTTTGAAATGTCTTCTCGCTTCACTGGAATCTTCCCAGAGTATTCACAATAAGTCCTGTTGAGTCTTAACCTGGTCAGCCTCGTTGATCCGGACTTATAATTGAAAATCCCGCAGCTAGCCCGCCACACGTCTTGCCAGCGCCAGCGCATGGCATATATATATATATATATATATATGAGTCAGGCGCGACGACACCAGACTCATAAGAAAGGAGGAACACTGCAGGAGGCCTGTTGACCCAACTAGGTAGGTTCTTCATGACATCCCACTAACAAAATATTTACCCAACCCTAGTACTCTACCCAAGAATTAGGGTTTATTTTTTGTCCAATGTATTATTAAATTCTTCCCAAATTTTATTAATTATAAATTATTCTAATTTATATAAACCAAAGGAAATATTCATATTATTTTCAAAACTGCTTTTTATGAAACATGATTCATTAATATTCCTGTCGACCATGGACTTGCTTGATACAACTTTCTCAACTTTTTGAAAATCAATTGGATGGTTAAAATCTCTCACATGAATAGAGCATTGGAATCTTGTCCAGTTCTAATGCTATATTTATGTAGTTTTAATCTTAGTTCGAGACTTTTACCAGATTGACCCCAATAAACTTTATCGCAAATTTTACAAGGAATCTTATAGAAACATCCGTCAGCATTTTGGGGGGAATTCTTTATCAAAAGCTTTTTTACTGTATCAAGATTTTTAAATACAACTTTGATATTAAAAGTCTTAAGAGAAGGCATATCAATCAAGTTTTCATGGTAAGGGAGAACCAACATATTTTTAGTTGAATAAGGCTGGTTGTCCCTTTTCGAATTGTAAAAATTATTTCTAGTAATTGTAAAAGATTTATCAATTACGTTTCTTGGGTATTTCAGATCATTAGCTATTTCATAAATTTTCGATATTTCTTCATCTATGAACTCTGGACTACAAATACGAAGAGCTCTCAAAAACATTGAATGTGAAGAATAATAGTGTACATAGGAACAGCTATTTGTAGGTTTTATGTAAATTTTAAATTTGAAGTAATTGTTACCCTTAATAATTAAAACATCTAGAAAAGGCACTGAGTTATTTTCATCAAACTCAACAGTAAAGTTATAGAATGGGCTAAGCTATTTAATTTAACAAAGAAATGGTAAATATCTACATTCTTAGGCATAAGACACAAAATATCATCAACATATCTGAACCATTTAGCTCTATTAGGGAGGATTGTGTTAAGCAACCTTGTTTCAAAAAATTCAATGAATAGGTTACTAAGAACAGGTGAGAGGATTTTCCATTGCCATACCAAACTTTTGAGTGTAAAACTTATCATTAAATACAAATTTTCCTAAAACAATGCAAAATTTAATAAGTTTAATGATAGTAGGAACTGGCAATGGTAAATCGTAATTAACAAGTTCTTCATGTAAGAAACTTAATAAATCATCAACTGGAACTTTTGTAAACAAGGAAGTAACATCAAAACTCACCATGTTAAAATCATTTAAGTCAGTCAAGGAGCTTAATTTATCAACTAAATTATATTATTTTTAACATTAAAGTTATAAATTTTTCCAACAATAGGGCTCAAAATGTCGACAAGCCATTTAGATAATTTATACGAAACTGAATCTATGGAGCTAATAATTGGTCTGACAGGATTACCTGGTTTGTGTGTTTTTATTTATCCATACATATAGGGTAAAGACGGATTAGGGGAAGTAAATTTTTTAATTAATTCATCTTTACCTTTCAGTAAAAGTTTTATTGTTTTATTGAAATTGCTTTTAACGGTTTCTAAGGGATTCTTTCTAAGTTTAAAATAGGTTTCAGTATCATCTAAGAGATTATTTATTTTATCTTGGCAATCATTTTATTTCATAATTACTATTGCATTTATTTTATCTGCTTTAGTAAGGCGCAATTTTTTATTATTAATAAGTCATAAGACTTGAAGAATCTTTGAGAGCAATTGGGAAGATATTGTTTTAACAGAGCTAGCTATATACCATTCCCTTACTAATATTAATTTCATCAATGGATAAATCATAAGATTTTTCAAAGTTACAAAGGCCTTTGCAATTTCAACATTTTTTTTTTTAAAGTTTCAAAACTTACCAAATAGACTCCCTGACATGAGAGATCGTCCTTTTGATGATTTTATGAGAATTATTCTTCATGAACATATTGAAATTACTAAAATACAGGAGAAGGAAGCATTCAAAATATTGAGAAATAAAAAAATACACTTTTAATCTGGCCATTCCATCAGAATGGAAACTTAGTATGTTAGATCATTGCTATAATAAACTCAGAATAATTTGTAGTGAACTTAAAAACAAACTACAAAGAAAATTAGACATTTTAATTGAAAACAGTGATTGGACAAAGCATGCTAATAAAAATTTTGTAATTAAATTATCAGATGAAATATTAGATAAAAATACAACTGTTGCTTTAGGTTTTGGTCTAACTTTTGCAACTTAAAAAAAAAAAAACAATGTTGAAACCGCAAAAGCCTTTTGTAACTTTGAAAAATCTTCTGATTTATCTACTGATGAAATTAATAATAGTAAAGGAATGGTATATAACTATGTTAGAACAAAACATTCCCAATTGCTCTCAAAGATTCTTTAAGTCTTATGATACAATTATTAATAATAAAGAATTGTGCCTTACTAAAGCAGATAAAAATAAATGCAATAGTAATTATGAAATAAAATGATTACCAAGATAAAATAATCTCTTAGATGATACTGAAACCTATTTTAAACTTAGAAAGAATCCCTTAGAAACCTTAACAGCAGTTTCAATAAAACAATAAAACTTCAAGGCTCACAAGAATGTGGGATGTAACATGTCACTAAGTCCACTTTTTGGACTTGCATTTAGATTTTTTTTGCCAGCGAACTGTGGGACAGTTAGTGATGAACATGGTGAAAGGTTTCACCATGTTCATCACCATCAAGATATATCATGGTGAAAACTTTCACCATGATATATCAACCATGGAAAAATGGTACTAGGGAAAATGGTGCACAAGAACCGCTTGCAGACTATTGCTGGAGATTGGCAAGAGATGATTCTTCAGTCCACTATAAGCGCCAAGCAAAAACATAATAATCACATATTACATGTCTCGTATCTCTAAACCTATAGCCAATAAGCATTTTTCAATGTGATATTTGGATTCAGGACATGAAAAAACATAAGAATTAACTAATCTCATTTAAGAAGTTTACCTGGAGATTACCTGGAGAGAGTTTCGGGGGTCAACGCCCCCGCGGCCCGGTCTGTGACCAGGCCTCCTGGTGGATCAGCGCCTGATCAACCAGGCTGTTGCTGCTGGCTGCACGCAAACCAACGTACGAGCCACAGCCCGGCTGATCAGGAACTGACTTTAGGTGCTTGTCCAGTGCCAGCTTGAAGACTGCCAGGGGTCTGTTGGTAATCCCCCTTATGTGTGCTGGGAGGCAGTTGAACAGTCTCGGGCCCCTGACACTTATTGTATGGTCTCTTAACGTGCTAGTGACACCCCTGCTTTTCATTGGGGGGATGGTGCATCGTCTGCCAAGTCTTTTGCTTTCGTAGTGAGTGATTTTCGTGTGCAAGTTCGGTACTAGTCCCTCTAGGATTTTCCAGGTGTATATAATCATGTATCTCTCCCTCCTGCGTTCCAGGGAATACAGGTTTAGAAACCTCAAGCGCTCCCAGTAATTGAGGTGTTTTATCTCCGTTATGCGCGCCGTGAAAGTTCTCTGTACATTTTCTAGGTCGGCAATTTCACCTGCCTTGAAAGGTGCTGTTAGAGTGCAGTATGCAACTTTTCAAAAACTCTTGACCATTGTAATCAGCTCTTTGGAAAAATATTGATCTTCTACCTCTCTTAAATATGTTGAGAAATGGCTTTACTAAGTTATAATTTATAAATATAAATATAGGGAACAAGATATAATTTATAAATATAAATATAGGGAACACTTAGCTGATAAAAGACAGCAAATCGTCTACACAGCTGCCCCTGCAGACGAGGTCTTGAAAAGCTGTCGAAGGCATCTCTCAACGGGCTGTCAAGAGTTATAATGTGTAAGATTATAAATTACCCCTAGGGGGTGTTATGTCAGCATATTTCATTCACTGAGGGCTGACAAATTACATACTTGTTTGGACTCAAAAGTCCGCACCTTACTGCCGACTATAGGTTGATTACAAACTCCTTGCGACTCAACAACTGCACAGTCCCCCGTACTACAAGAAATTCGTAACCTACCTTGCTCTTGTAGCGTGAGCTATGGTGTTCTTCACACCTTCGACAGATATCGGTGACTTGATAGAAGCTGAAGTGTCCTTGGATGTCCACGTCTTCCACAGTCTAGGAATACGCACACTGGTACACTATGTTCCACAAGATTTGTCTTTATTGTTCACAATCTTATCACTAAAGAGGCTGATCACACTTCTCTTAAGTGTTTATTGTGTTTTATGAGACACTTTGTTCACACTAACGCACAGATCGTTCTTCGTTGGTTATCCTGGCGTCAGTGTCACTCTCAGTAGAGTCAAAAGTAATCTGAAGACGCCACAGCGCCCCACGCCGTTAATCCCCTAGCACAAAGGAAAAGCTGATCTAGTACTTTTGCTTCTTTGCCACTTCCTCGGTGAAGCAAAGCAGAATGTTTAAATCTTGCTGTCTTAAGCATAGACAACAATGTCCACTATCTTTACTATGGTAATAAAGTGGGACAGATGTACTGTCTCTTATTAAAATACACTCTGCAACACTGGACTGCAAGGAGCAGCGGTCGCTTGACCACGTCGCATACTCGTACGGCATCTGCGATCAATTACTCACTGTAGCAGTAAACAAGACGCTTGCCCCTTCTGAGAGGGCTGGGCCCCTCAGGGCTGAAAGGGCTGAAAGGGGCTGATACCCCCCTCCTGGAGAAATTTTCTCCACATAAATATTTATTATTATTATTATAGCTACTATTTGAATGGAAAATTGTCAAACCCGTAGGGATCATACAGCACCTGGGGATTTGGAAGCAACGAGGTTCACACAAGATTCTTTCACCACCCTCTAGGCACCTCCTTTGAAGGATCCTGACTTGATCGTCAATATTTAATTTTCAGCGTCATGCTAAGCAAGCTGAAGCTTAGTACATGTGAGAAGCATATCATTGCAGAAGTGTATCACTGAAAACTTCTAAAGTTGGCGAATGAGTTAAAATCCTGCTGTATCGAGGATGAAATTATCCAACAATCGATAAATAAGCGAAATAACACTAAGAATAAAACGGCATCTTTTTTTTTTAAATAGCAAATAGGGAACAATCACCAAAATCCCGCACTTAAGAGAGGAACTTGAATGCATGTCCGTCCGTCCTGGATCATTGTCAAGTCACAACAGGCTTGACAACAATGATCCATCATTAACCACGACACATGGATAGATATACAGTGATAAAGCCTCGCACATGGATAAATATACCATGATACAGCTTAACACAGATACACCATTATAAGAGAGCGACACATGAACAAACATATCATGATAAATGTTCAACATATGGATAGATTTACCAAGTTAAAGCCTGACAAATGGTTAGATATTCCATAATACAGCCAGATAAGTGGACAGATATAGTATGATAAAGCCTGGAATATGGATATATATACCATGATAAACCCTGACACATGAGCAAATATAACAAAGCCTAACATGTTTAGAGATATTCCATTATAATACCTAACACTGGGACAGGTGTACCCTGATATAGCTAGACACGTGCACAGATCAGAACATTTTTCGTCGTGTTGTCAGTGCGTTGCTGCGATTTTTTTGTGTGTAACAGAATGAAATCTTTAAAAGAAAAAACAGCATGTTATATTCTGTTTTTAAACTCTAGCAAAGCTTACAAAATGAGTCAAAATAAACGTCAGTTGAGAATGAACGCTCTGGTCGTCCATCAATGGTAAAAACAGACACCAAAAAAAAAAAAAAAAAAAAAGTCAAGAAGGCTATATCAAAGATTGTCGTCGGAGTATCCAGGACAATGGAAGTGCTGTGGGATTTTTTATGGCTAAAATAAGATCGTCTGAAAATTAACTGAAAACTGACTAAAAATTTCAACATGAGGCGTGTGTTTGTTAATTAAATTTGTCCCAGCATGCTGACTCAAGACCTGAAAAATCGTTTTCTGACCAAAAACAGCATACCGGTTGTCCCCCACTCTCCCTACTACAATGTGACGTCTTTCCCTTCTCAAAAATTAAAATGAGAGGCAAGCAACGACGTTGTAACGACGTGACGGAGGTTCAAGCAGAATTGCAGGCCATGCTAGACGCCGTTAGGGAAGAAGAGTTACAGAAATGTTTCAAGAAGTGGCAGAGGCGCTGGGATCAGTGTGCAGCCTCCCAAGGAGACTACTTCAAGGGAAACAACTTCAACTGAGGGATAAACTCACTCTCCTACATACTCTACCCTGAGCCTCACTATTCTTGTAGAACCTATTAACAGCTGTCAGTAACCTACCGCCTATTCCATACATTTGCAGCATCTGCCATATTGTTCGTCTATCCACCCTATCATTTGGATTTTCCAAACCCAGAAATGCAATGACAATCACTTTACCCTTATCTAAATATTATTCACTTATATGCTTCTTTGTAAACACTTGGTCTACCCATCTTCTATCCTTCTTTGTTCATCTACGATCCTGCCTTCCATCTTACTCTTAATACTTTCACTGATAAGTCCACCATACACCTTACCAGGAATACTCAACATGCTTATTTCCTATAATTTTTACACTCTCTATTGTCCCCTTTCCTTTCATACAAAGGAACTATGCATGCTACCTGCCATCCCCTAGGTGCCTTCCACTCTTTCATACATTTATTAAATAAAAGCACCAACCATTTCAAAACTACATTTCCAACTGCTTTTAACATTTCTGTTTGATCCCATCAATCCCAGGTGTTTACCTTCTTTCATTTTACCCACAGCCTCACACATCTCCCCTCACTCATATCTGGCTCTTCATCACTCCTACGAGATGTTAGAACTCCCTGGCCATTTTACAAATTACAACTTTCCTTCTTTGTCAATATTTATCATTTCCTTAAAATATGCCATCCATCTTCTCCATACCTCCAACTCTCCAGCTAATAACTCTCTTCTGTTTTTAAATGTCAAGTCTATTCATTCCCTATGCTTTTTCAGCTTATTAATCTAACTCTAAAACCTTTTCCTATTCTCATAAAAAATGTAGGAAGCATCTCACCCACTCTCATTTGCTTTCCTTTTACATTCCTTCACCACTCTCTAACCTCTCTCCATATACTCCTCCCTCTATTTATCACTCCTTTGTAAAAAGCCTCTCGTATGCAATGTTTTTCCTCTCTTACTACTCTCTCTACCTCATCAATCAATCAATCGCTCCTCTTCCCTCCTACACCCACCATCCTATATCTACTAACTTCTGCTGAACACCAACACTGCAGTTTTATATTTAGTCCATATCTCTTCAACCTTATTGCTAATACTCTCACTAGCCCACCTTTTTACCAATAATTGCTTATGTGTTACCCTCACTACCTTCACCTCATTCGTACTTTCGGAAACCTTTCCTTTTACACCCCAACTACCTTTTACTCTCATCGTAGCTACAACTAAATAATAAATATCTGTTGCCCCTCTATAAACATGCATATACTGATATCTGCCCATCAACCTTTTATCCACCAATGCAGATTCCAATAAACTACTGTCATTACGCCCTATTTTATGACTCGTATGCCTACCCTTTTTTTTTTTCCTAAAATATAAATTACCTATTACCAAACTTCTTTCTATACAAAGTTAAAACGAAGGTCTCCCATTATCATTTACCCCTGGCACCCGAAACTTACCTACCATGCCCTAGGAGATGTTAAGTGAATGTATAGGAACCTTTGAACCAAGTGAGAGAGTAATTGTGGTAGGGGACCTAAATGCTAAAGTAGGAGAAACATTTAGAGAGGGTGTGGTAGGTAAGTTTGGGGTGAAAGGTGTAAAGGGTTTAGATATAGGTAATACACATTTTTAGAAAAAGAGGGTAAATAAGTATACAAGATACGATGTAGGGTGTAATGACAGTAGTTTGTTGGACTATGTATTGGTAGATAAATGACTGTTGAGTAGACTTCAGGATGTACATGTTTATAGAGGGGCCACAGATGTATCAGATCACTTTTTAGTTGTGGCTACAGTGGGAGTAAAAGGTAGATGGGATACAAGGAAAATTGAAGCATCAAGTAAGAGAGAGGTGAAGGTTTATAAACTAAAAGAGAGGCAGTTAGGATAAGATATAAACAACTATTGGAGGATAGATGGGCTAGTAAGAGTATAGGCAATGGGGTCGAAGATGTATGGGGTTAGGTTTAAAAATGTTGTGTTAGAGTGTTCAGCAGAACTTTGTGGTTACAGGAAATTGGGTGTGGGAGGGAAGAAGAGCTATTGATGGAATGATGATGTAAATAGAGTATTAAGAGAGAGAGAAAAAGTTAGCTTATGAGAGGTTTTACAAAGTAGATGTGATGCAAGGAGGGAAGAGTATATGGAGAGAAAAAGAGAGGTTACGAGAGTGGTGAAGCAATGTAAAAAGAGAGCATATGAGAGAGTGGGTGAGATGTTATTAACAAATTTTGTTGAAAAAGTTTTGGAGTGAGATTAACAAGTTGAGGAAGCCTAAAGAACAAATGGATTTGTCAGTTAAAAATAGGAGAGGAGAGTTATTAAATGGAGAGTTAGAGGTATTGGGAAGATGGAAGGAATATTTTGAGGAATTGTTAAATGTTGATGAAGATAGGGAAGCTGTGATTTCGTGTACAGGGCAAGGAGGAATAACATCTTGTAGGAGTGAGGAAGAGCCAGTTGTGAGTGTGGAGGATGTTCGTGAGGCAATGGGTAGAATGAAATAGGGTAAGGCAGCTGGGATTGATGGGATAAAGATAGAAATGTTAAAGCAGGTGGGGATATAGTTTTTGAGTGGTTGGTTCTATTATTTAATAAATGTATGGAAGAGGGTAGGATACCTAGGGATTGGCAGAGAGCATGTATAGTACCTTTGCATAAAGGCAAAGGGGACAAAAGAGAGTGCAAAAATTATAGGGGGATAAGTCTGTTGAGTATACCTGGTAAAGTGTATGGTAGAATTATTATTGAAAGAATTAGGAGTAAGATGGAGAGTAGGATAGCAGATGAACAAGGAGGCTTTATAAAAGGTAGGTTGTGAGTAGACAGTGTGTTTACAGTGAAACATATAGGTGAACAGTATTCATATAAGGCTAAAGAGGTTTTTGTGGCATTTATGAATTCGAAAAGACTTATGACAGAGTGGATAGGGGAGCAATGTGACAGATGTTGCAGTTGCATGGAATAGGAGGTAGTTTAATGAAAGCAGTAAAGAGTTTTTATAAGGATAGTGAGGCTCAGGTTAGAGTATGTAGGGGAGAGAGAGAGTATTTCCGAGTAAAAGTAGGCCTTAGACAAGGATGTGTGATGTCACCGTAGTTGTTCAATATATTTGTAGATGGGGTTTTACGAAAGTGAATGCGAGGGTCTTGGCAAGATATGTGGAGTTAAAAGATAAAGAATCAAACACAAAATGAGAGTTGTCACAGTTGCATTTTGCTGATGACACGGTGCTCTTGAGAGATTCTGAAGAGAACTTGCAGAGGTTGGTGGATGAGTCTGGAAAGGTATGTAAAAGAAAATTAAAAGTGAATATAGGAAAGTGTAATGTTATGAGGATAGCAAAAATATTAGGTGACGAAAGATTGGATAACAGTTTGGAGGGAGAAAGTATGGAGACGGTGAATGTATTCAGATATTTGGGAGTGGACGTGTCAGCAGATGGGTCGGTGAAAGATCAGGTGAATCATAGAACTGATGAGGGGAAAAGGGTGAGCAGTGCACTTAGGAGTCTGTGGAAACAAACAACGTTGTCCTTGGAAGCAAAGAGGGGAATGTATGAGAGTATAGTTTTACCGACGCTCTTATATGGGTGTGAAGCATGGGTGATGACTGTTACAGCGAGGAGAAGGCTGGAGGCAGTGGAAATGTCATGTCTGAGGGCAATGTGTGGTGTGAACATGATGCAGAAAATTCATAATTTGGAAGTTAGGAGGAGGTGCGGGATTGCCAAAACTGTTGTCCAGAGGGCTGAGGAAGGGTTGTTGAGGTGGGTCGGACATGTAGAGAGAAAGGGACGAAACAGAATGATTTCGAGAGTGTATAAATCTGTAGTGGAGGGAAGACGGGGTAGGGGTCAGCCTAGGAAAGGTTGGAGAGGGAGGAGGTAAAGGAGGTTTGGTGTGTGAGGGTCTTGGACTTCCAGCATGGATGCGTGAATCTGATAGGAGTGAATGGAGGCAAATGGTTTTTAATACTTGATGTGCTGTTGGAATGTGAGCAAAGTAACATTTATGATGGGATTCAGGGAAACCGGCAGGCCGGACTTGAGTCCTGGAGATGGGAAGTACAGTGCCTGCACTCTGAAGGAGGGGTATTAATGTTGGTTTTATATATATTGTAATTAAATCTCTGTCCCAGATTTTTGCTTGGCCGACTTAATGGGACTGAAAAATTACCTGGGTGGGCTAAATTGGGATGTCCTGACTATGGGTTAGGTAGGTGATCTTGGTTGGCAATATGACGTTTTTCAGAGCATAGTTCTAGCTGCCCAGACAACTTTTGTTCTGAGTAAGGAAATTAGATCTAACAAAAATTATCACAAATGGATGAACAATAGATTAAACATCTCATTGGTCAAAAGAGAGGTATACATAGGTGTATCAAAAGAGGGGATGGGCAGTTAAGAAATCAATATATTCAATTAAAGAGAGAAATAAAGAAAGGAATAAGAAAAGCAAAAAGGGATTATGACACTAAGGTCGTAAGGGATTCAAAGACTAACCCAAAAGTGTTCTTTCAGGTATACAGAAGTAAGATTAGGGACGAGATAGGTCCACTTAAGAGTAACTCTGGTCAGATCACTGAAAGTGATAAGGATATGTGTGAAATTCTCAATACCTACTTCCTCTCAGTTTTCACCCAGGAAAATTCTAGTGATATTCCTGAAATAATAGATTATGTAGAACAGGATGATGATAAACTATGTACGATTGCGGCAACTAGTGACATGGTCCTCAGACAAATAGAGAAACTAAAGCCTAACAAATCCCCAGGTCCTGTTGAACTGTTTGCAAGGGTGTTAAAGGAATGTAAAGAGGAACTTAGCATACCTTTGGCTAATCTTTTTACCATATCACTACAAACTGGCAAAGTGCCTGATAAGTGGAAAATGACGAATTTAATACCTATTTACAAGGCAGGTGACAGGTCCTTGGCTTCGAACTATAGACCAATAAGCCTTACCTCCATAGTGGGAAAATTTATGGAATCAATAATTGCCGAAGCAATTCGTAGCCATCTTGATAGGTACAGATTGATTAATGAATCTCAACACGTTTTTACAAAGGTTTTTTTTTCACTAAGGTGTTTGAGGAGGTAGATCATGGTAATGAATATGATATTGTGTATATGGACTACAGCAAGGCTTTCGATAAAGTTCCACACCAGAGGCTCACTAGACGCTATTCAGGAAACTTAAGGCACACGGAATAGGAGGAGAAATTTTTTCCTGGGTAGAGGCATGGCTGACAAATAGGTAGCAGAGAGTTTGCATAAATGGGGAGAAATCAGAATGGGGGCACGTCACAAGCGGTGTTCCTCAGGGGTCAGTGTTGGGCCCGTCGTTGTTGTTCACAATTTACATAAACGACATAGATGTGGGAATAAATAGCGACATAAGAAAATTTGCTGATGACACCAAAATAGGCCGTCCAATTCATTCTAATGAGGACACTAGAGCACTCCAGGATGATTTGAATAGACTGATGCAATGGTCGGAGAAGTGGCAGATGCAGTTTAACATTGACAAATGCAAAGTTCTAAATGTTGGACATGTAAATAACCTTGCCACATATAAACTAAATAATGTAGATCTTAATACTACTGATTGCAAAAAGGATTTAGGAGTTCTGGTTAGCACTAATCTAAAACCAAGACAACAGTGCATTAGTGTTCGCAATAAAGCTAACAGAATTCTTGGCTTCATTTCTAGAAGTATAAATAATAGAAGTTCTCAGGTTGTTCTTCAACTCAATATATCCTTGGTTAGGCCTCATTTAGACTATGCTGCTCAGTTCCGGTCACCGTATTACAGAATGGATATAAATGCTCTGGAAAACGTACAGAGGAGGATGACAACGATGATCCCATTTATCAGAAATCTTCCTTATGAGGACAGACTGAGGGCCCTGAATCTGCACTCTCTCGAAAGGCGTAAAATTAGGGGGGATATGATCGAGGTGTATAAATGGAAAACAGGAATAAAGGGGATGTAAATAGCTTGCTGAAAATTTCCAGCCAAGACAGGACTCGCAGCAATGGTTTCAAGTTGGAAAAATTCAGATTCAGGAAGGGTATAGGAAAGCACTGGTTTGGTAATAGAGTTGTGGATGAGTGGAACAAACTCCCGAGTACAGTTATTCAGGCTAAAACGTTGTGTAGTTTTAAAAATAGGTTAGATAAATACACGAGTTGATGTAGGTGGGTCTGAGTTGGACCTGACTAGCTTGTGCTGCTGGGTCTGGTGCCGTACTCCTTCCTTGAGTAGAGGTGACCAGACTGGGTGGGTCATTGGGCTAATCCGGAGAGGGGACATGGACCTGCTCCGCATGGGTCAGTAGGCCTGTTGCAGTGTTCCTTCTTTCTTATGTTCTTATGTAAAGCACCCCTCTCGCAAGACAGTGATGGAATGAGTGATGATGAAAGCTTTTCTTTTTCGGGCCACCCTGCCTTGGTGGGAATCGGCCGATGTGTTAATTAAAATAAGAAGTTTATAATAATTTAATAACAAAGAAACACAAAGAAATATATTTTTTTCGTTAGATTTAGAATGATTTTTCCGTAATTACTGCGTACAAATTTTCACTTGCCCTATTCAGAAGAAATGCATTACTATTTAAGCCAACAATCGCAAGTTTTACTTATTCGGCACGACTCTGATCTTGATTCACCAATAATGCACCTGCCTGTTGGAGACCCTCAAAACAACTTTGATCATTTACAGGACTGATATATCACTCGACCTGGTTACTATAGCAACGCTTGAACGTCTTATAAAACATTTTGTACTTTTAATTTAATTTTTATGTATATGTTTTATAACACATGTAATATATAATTCAATCAAATACTGGTCAAGCCTGAGAAGAAATATTTGACAATACATTAGAAGGAGAGAGGAGATGAAGGAGGGTTGAGGGAACGTCAGAGTATCAATCATTTAAATGTTTGATCAGTTTTGAACAAAACAGATTTTAAAGGAAACACTCACGGCTAGGTAACTGAGGTATTTGCAAAATGTTACGGGAAGCTATGTCACCTTGGAGAATAAATGAATCCAGTGCTGGGCAAGAGTTCAACTTCCTGTCTATAGCTATGTTAATAATACCTGTGGGCATATGATCATCGCATGTTTATATACGTATTTAAAGTCTATTATTTATGTTGCATAACATCCATCATGTCACCACATCGCTACTTTATTGCAGAAATAAAGTAGAAATAGGCGACAGAGTATTGTTAATGTCTATATAAAAGAATGTGTGTAGTAATAATATATATTAACTGTCATAGTTCAAAAATAATCTATGATTATTAGTAGTGTCATCCTGACATACCCCTCTAGTTTAGTCTCAGTAGTGTTGGTGAAAGGAGTTGGAGTAAAAGATTAACTAATACAAAGTGGTAGTTGTCCCAATTGCTTTTAGCCGATGACCCGTTGCTTTTAGGAATTTTTAAGAACAGTTGCAGAGGATGGAAGGGTATGTAAAAGAAGGAAATTAAAAGTGAACATAAAAAAGAGCAAGCTGATGAGAGTCCTAAAAAAAAAAACAGGTAATGAAAAGTTGGATATGAGATTGGAAGGAGGGAGAAGCGTGGAAGTGAATTTGTTCAGATATTTGGGAGTGGACTTGTCAGCAAATGGATCTAAGAAAAACAAGGTGAACCACAGAACTGACGAGGGAAAAGAGGTGGGTAGTGCACTGACGTATGTGTGGAGATAAAGATCGTTATCCATGGAGGCAAAAAAAGGGGAATGTATCAGAGTATAGTTGTACCAACACTATTATATGATTGTCAAGTGTGGATTTTAAATGTTGAAGAGACTATGCGGGAGGAAGTGGAGGTGTCTTATCTGAAGGTAATGTGTGGTGCAGACAATTCGTAGTTTGGAGATTAGGAGGAAGTGAGAGTTACTAAAAGTATTATCCAGAGGGCTGAGGACGGTTTTTTGAGGTGGGTTTGAACGTCTAGAGAGGATGGAGGAAAATAGAATGAGTTGGAGGGGGTATAAATCTATAGTGGAACGAATGCGGGGTCGTCCTAGGAAAGGTAGAGTAGGTTATGTATGCGAGGGCTTCGACATCCAACAGACATGTGTGAGCGTTATGGATTGAACAGGAATGAAGGCAAGCGGTTTTTATGACTTGATGTGTTGTTGGAGTGTGAGCAAGGTAACACTTACGAAGGGATTCAGGGAAAACTGGTTAGCCAGACACGAGTCCTGGAGGTTGGAATGGGACAGTGCCTGCACTCTCAATGAAGGGTAGGGAAATTTCATGTGTAATATCAATGCATTTCTGGAAAGACATTGATGGACTGGGTGATAGTGAGTGTTTCTTTCGTGGGTCATCCTACCTTGGTGGGAGATGGCCGATGTGTTAAAAAAAATAAAGTGATTTTTGGATGGCCAGAAGAGTTGCTCCTAACCCCTTTTATCATATTTTATACTCTATCCCAGAAGGAAGTGAAGCGATCAGGCACAGCCCAGCTGCAGATTTACAATATCTAGATCAATCTGCAGTTTTGTATTTCCTGAATATCTTGTCTAGAGCTGTATTCATCTGCTGTTAGACGCCTCTTAATTTTTATAAGCTTTAACTCAGCAAGATTCACAATTCGGCAACCGTACCCCCACCCTTCCTTCCACCTCTCAATGGCTTCGTAATTTACCCCATTAACAACTAATAGTACATTTATTTGTTCTAACCATTTTTATAATATTGTGCTTATTATAGCAGAAAGTTGATTCCTTGTGTTCCCAGTGGTTCAATTATGATCTACTTCCCTATTGAGTAGCTTAATGAAAAAAGTCATTCAGAAGATTAATTATTTGAGATTAGTCTAATTATCCCCTGTCTCTCTTGGTTTTATTCACTGTATAATTATTATTCACTCTTAACGCTGTAAAATTTCAACGACCTTTGTGTTTCTCAAGTATAATAACAATAATATTTCTCATGTTCTTGCACAAGAATTATAATTCTTGTTTATGTATGTATATGTAGTAACAATTTGTATATTCAGATAGTTTTAATAAAGATTTGAATCTTATTTTTAAATAATTTAATATTTAACGAAAGGAGTTGAATCAACAACGACCACGTGAGAATACTGTAACATTTATTTCGTTTTCCCAGATAAACATGAGGTCTTCATTATTAGTTTGTTTAAACAATCCCAATGCATTTTGCTACACTTGTGGCGAATACTATTTGCAACAGCAAAGAAAAAACATTACAGATTTTGTAAAACAAGTCTATCTTGCTTATTTTGGAGTGGCGCTTGGAGAACAATACAAATCTTGAGTTCCTCATATGGTTTGCAAAAACCGTAGAATGCTTACAACAGTGGAAAAATAGGCAAAGGACAAGTTTAAATTTCGGTGTGCCTACGGTGTGGAGAGAGCCGAAAAACCACCACGACGATTGTTATTTCTGTATGGTGAATGTCAGAGGTTTCAATAGATACAAGAAAGTCAAGTGAGAATATCCTGATTTTGAGTCAGCAAGGAGACCTGTGCCACACAGTGAAGATGTTCCCATACCAGTGTTTACAACACTGCCTGACCTTCCATAGTTAGGTGTTGAAGAAGCTCGGGATTTAGGATGTCACACAGGTGATAGCATTTGAACTGAAAACGAAGTAAGCATTTCAACACTCCAGCAGTTCTCCCAAGAACTCAATGATCTTATGCGTGACCTCGTCTGTCAAACATGCATCTGAAGTTTTAGCATTCAGACTAAAAGAAAAGTTCTGTCTACAACAATAAGTTAAAACAACAGCTTTTCGGACAAGAAAAGCTGAGCCCCTTCCTGACTTCAGCCAAGATCGAGAACTTGTATACTGCGGTTACATCCCTAGACTACTACTTTGAATGGGACTTGAATATCGACCAGGAGATTGGCAGCTGTTTATAAAAGTTTGAAATGTGTCTTATTGCACATATTTTATGCATTCAATAGGATATCAAACTGATCAAAAAGTTGAGTCAATCAGGCACAACCGATCACATATTCGGAATCAGCACCACAAACTTACCCTAAAATCGGTGTAATATCATTGGCTAGAAAATGAGTATTGACCAGTGAATTATCTACTGTGTATGCAGTACCTTGTTCCTCATTGTATTGGAATGCTTTTTAAGCATTTCAGGTTTATGCTTAGCCTAGTTAATTAAAAAAGATTATCGAAATTTTGGAAGAAATCATAATAAAACACTTGATTACGAATATGAAAAAAATACCACTGTCAAAATAGGAAATAAAACCTGATCGCTTTCATGTGGTTACACATTTTCAGAGGAACAGGAAGAAGAGGCAATAAAAGCACATTTTATATGTTAAACCCTGAGGTGACACCTCGCTCAGAGAAGGTGACAACACCTCACACATGCTCGAATTGAACGAAAGCTTACAATAAGCCTCTTGTAATAATGTTGGTAGAATTACCAGCATTATGTTAGGTAAAAAGGACACAAGTGCAACTAATGTGGCAACGTTTCACTGTCCAGGAGCTTTTTGAAGCCGTTACAAGCAATACAGCGACACAAAGAGGTTTATATAGATAGAGAGTGAGGTGCAAAACATAATATAATCGTTATAGGTAGTGGTTGTAGTGGAAGCTGAACGCTTCACGATCATCCCAACTAGCTGGTTACGTTATGTGGACGACTTCCTCATAACTATTAAATGTTTTGATGTACAGAATCTTCAGGGCTCAAAGTAGTTAAACCTGCTATCCAGTTTACACTTGAAGAGTCCAATGTCAAGTTACCCTTTCTAAACGTCCCCATTCACAACTAACAAAGTTATAATCCTTCCTTATAGCCAGGTTGCACTGAACGTCTCTAAAGTGCTCGTACAAGCTAACACTAGAGTCGCCATCGCTACCTGTACCCGACTTGGACGAAACCGGAGAACACTGAACCAACCTCCAGGGGTTTATACTATCCCCTATGGAGGTTGTGACAGAATATACGTAAGTGAAACAGCAAGAAACCTGCATATAGGTCTCAGTGAACACATTAATGCATGTAGGAACGATAACTTAAAAATTGCCTGCGTACAGCACCGGAGTTCCGCCAACCACCTGATGAAAATCAACGACGCCCCACCAGTGATTAAACCCAATTCCGAAGACGTAAATACCTTGAACCATCATTAATCGCTATTTCTAACACAATTAAACAGAATAAAGCTATGAACCCCGTCATCACATAGGTGGTGCTGCCGCCGCCGCTGCCACCGCTGGT
>NW_027196566.1:25000-32500 GCF_038502225.1 Cherax quadricarinatus | reverse complement strand
AAATAACCACATCACTGATGCCTGCCCCATGTTGGGAAAATGGCAAGATGGTGTGAATAATTACTGACTCACGAAATTGTAATGACACGATTGCAAACACGGGCGGGGATAGAACCCGCGATCTTATTGTGGCTAGCTAGTCCAGTGGCTAACGCGACAGTCTGGAGTTTTGAGACTCTCTGATCGCGGGTTCTATCCCCGCCCGTGGTATGGTATGAATAATTATTACTATTATTATTATGACCATGGGGGAGCACTAAACCCATAGGATTATACAGTGCATAGTGGGTGATGGAAGGCACTCATGCTCAATTCAGGGAACTGGAGCAGATCCAATTCCCTAGATCAAGAGCCCCTCGCCAGCATCAAGGAACCTCCCTAAAAGGGTGGCATGAATGAGGGTGAATGATGGTGAGGCAAACGTGGGAGCAGTGCTGAGTGACACATGAACAGTGACCAACAAATTATCACTCGTCTAAGGACGCCCAGTCTCATACACGGGAACATCTTCGAGTAAACTTCTTTCGTAACGAGCACGGATCTTGCCTTAACTACAATATACATGGCTGGCGGAGACCAATCACAAGTCACGACTTCCTCACAGATTTAAATTATCACCTCACCTTTGTCATGTATCTCCCAGGTAGCATTAAATTATCACCTCACCTTTGTCATGTATCTACCAGGTAGCATTAAATTATCACCTCACCTTTGTCATGTATCTACCAGGTAGCATTAAATTATCACCTCACCTTTGTCATGTATCTACCAGGTAGCATTAAATTATCACCTCACCTTTGTCATGTATCTACCAGGTAGGATTAAATTATCACCTCACCTTTGTCATGTATCTACCAGGTAGCATTAAATTATCACCTCACCTTTGTCATGTATCTACCAGGTAGCATCTACCAGTATCTACCAGGTAGCATTAAATTATCACCTCACCTTTGTCATGTATCTACCAGGTAGCATTAAATTATCACCTCACCTTTGTCATGTATCTACCAGGTAGCATTAAATTATCACCTCACCTTTGTCATGTATCTACCAGGTAGCATTAAATTATCACCTCACCTTTGTCATGTATCTACCAGGTAGCATTAAATTAGAATTTGGTTAGATCATAAAGTGTTTGCATGATGTTTTTCATACATTCATATTTTCCTTTTTATTTTCTTTATAACACGAGAAGCCCTTTTCCGAATGACTTCATATATTTAACATCGGTGTGTAGTAACTGAATTTTGAGAAAAAAAATGAAAATGCATTTTTTAGCATTTTTAAATTTCAAGAGTTTAATGAACCTTTAAATGTTGTAGGACATTATGCCAGAATCAGCACTTTGTTCGGTACAGTGTTTTGTTTTACACTAAGTTCCTCAGACACTTTCGTTTATAACTTCAGAACGCCTTATCCAATCGGCTTGAATTATTCAACCATGCTGAAGGATAATTAGGTAAAGGTTCAGAGAACAATTGGCAAGCATAGGTGCCTTTCATTTTACACAGAGCATTTTCACAATTGGTTTCTATGCGATAAATTTATATAGTCTCTGATCAGTTTCAAAATTTCGACTCTCGTGTATCCTCCTTAGAAGATGACTCGTATTGTTTATATGGGTGTAGGCGACACTTGAAATGGCAGTGTTATTTTGCATTAAATTACTTAAGTATTCCTCCTCAAAGAGGATGCCTTTATGCTCTTGAAAGGCTCTTAATTGAAGGATCAAGACTTACCCTCCCCTTCCTTGTATCGAATCTGAATGCCTCATGTTCTACACGTGTTATATGAACCCCGAAATAAGTGTTTCCGTATTACCATGAGTAAATTAAAACAACTCTGAACGACATCTGTTTTTAAAAGCTGATGCATCTCATGAACTTAATAAAACTGTTCTTTTTTTCGGGGGGGGGGGAGGGGGGTTGTTAGGGATTTGACAAATGTGATCAAGCGGTGATTGTACACTGAATGTGGGCCACAGGCATTACAACGATAGTAGGGAGATGGAATTTCGGGTTTCTAACACACAGAACACAAAAAGCAGTAGTTAAATAGAGAAAAATCCAGCATCAGCGAGGCAGAAAGCTTCGTTCTCCAAGGTACTGTCCTCGCATATCTACTGTTTCCCATCCTCTTAGCAGACATAGATATAAACACCCGTCACAGTTTTGTATCATAATTTGCAGCTGACACTAAAATGAGCATGAAAATGTCACTTCGGTAGAGGACACTGGAGATATAAGCAGTGTTTTCCAGTGGGCAGTGGAGAACATGACGGTCAATGGAAATAGGTTCCAACTGCTTAGGTATGGAAAGAATCTAGAACTCAAAAGGAACACTATACAAAACCTAAGAGGATCCATAAATAGATTGAAAGGATCACGTGAAAGCCTTGGGAATAATTATGTCAGCTGACCTTTCTTTCAAAGAACACAGTAACACAAAGGTCAGCACAGCCACGTGGATGAAGGGATGGTACTGAGAACCTTCAGAACAAGGGAAATAATGCCAATAGTGACACTTTTCAAATCGCTAGTGCTCCCTCATTTATTATATTACTCAGTGTTGACGGTCCCTTTCAGGGCTGGAGAAATATACCTGCAACAAATACAGAGATCATTTACGGCCCGCGAAGAGCAAGTATAGCATTTCAAGTCTTAAATATGTATTCTATGAAGCGGAGGAGAGATACATTATAATATATTCCTGGAAAGCACTCTAGGGCCCTGTCCCAAATCTACCCACTGCCATAACAGCATACTGGAGCGAGAGATATAGAAGTGCAAAGTAAATCCAGTGAAAAGCTGAGGTGCGGTGGGGAAAATAGAACACTATATCAACATCCATTGCCCCAGAATATTCAGCATTTTACCAGAAGATATCAGAAACACTGCTGAAACTGTAGAAATTTTCAAGAAGAATACAATACACAAATAACCCGCACATAGAAGAGAGGAGCTTATGACGACGTTTCGGTCCTCTCTTCTATGTGCGGGTTATTTGTGTATTGTTCCAGTCACTGTATTGTTCCTTTTTTTTTTGTCTTCAAGAAGAAACTGGACAAGTGTCTTTACCAGAAGCCCAATCAGCCAGGGTGTGATGGATATGTGGGGCAGTGGGCTTCCAGCAGCAACAGCCTGGTTGACCAGGTAAGAACTAGAAGAGCTTGGCCCCATGGGTGGGGTGCGGGAGTAGAAATACTCTCTAAGCTCATCAAAAGTATATCAGAGGTACAGTTTATTCAATACTGATAGGTGCCACTGTGTTGAAGCATCCTTTGTAACTACTTCCAGCATCACAAAATAAAGATCAAGCAAATACGCCATCGATACTACCCTTGAACATGTGATACTACTCCACATGCCTGAGGTTGCTACCACCTGCAGCTCATAAGACTGCCATCCCCACGAGCCCCTTTGGGGCGGGGCAGATGGCAGACCAGAGGCCTAGCTTCTCCCTACGAGCCCCGTGAGGGCGGGGACTGTGGCTGGGCCTGGGGACAGTTGGTCCCAAAGATGAGGGGGCACTTGTACCTCCTCCCATGGGAGACTTAGGTCTCGAGATACTCCCCAGTCAGGGAGTCAAGGCCGGGTCACCACTCTTGGAAAAGACCCGGGCCGGGAGATTACCGGCGAAAAAAAAAAAAGAAAAACTACTCCACGCTAATTTACTGCTGTCACGTGGCAAGGAAATTTAGTGTCCAGACGTAATTATTTGATTGTCAGGTGTGGCATTCTTTCTCTACTATGAGTATATATACTGTGTTTTGTCAGTTTCTTAATTCATTTTTAGTGATTAAGGTCCAAGAACGTATCCAATAACAATGTGTCTTTCATCATTAAATACTTACGGACTTACATAAACCTTCAACGCGGGTCAGTCTTAATTGAGAAAAGTTTGGAATGATTAACCGCTGTGTAGGTCTCAATTTGTCTATTATACAGAGGAAATTGGGATAATCGAAATATTGGTTTTCATGTCATAATTTCTGGCTGCCTGTTAATGAAACTTCCGAGCATTATCAAACAATATACTGGTATGTTTTGTGATATTATTTTCTTTGAGACCATTATCATAAGTTGATATTCTTAGTGGAACGTTTGAATTGGTTTTAGGCTATGTTTGACTTCTCATATTTATTGAAGAAACTAGGGAATTAATTTCCTCGTAACTTGTGAATGACTTCTTATTCGCTTTAAATCGTCAGCTTTAATATTTATCTACATTACCAACGCATAAAGCTCTCTGAACTATTCTTTTCATATGCGGTGAGGCACAGTGGATTGAGATTATACAACACCAGTGACCAATGTTCATCTTGTACTCAATAATTATTTATAATTGCTAGTACGATGCGATATGGAATTACTCGGCACCAGAGGAGTGACAAAAATATACATGTGACTTGCAGCCTAGGAACAGCGAGAGTGGCGAAACATATGTATGGGCAAAGCCCCTTATGAAGAATTGAGACACTTATGCAACACATGGGAATCTTTATTGAAGAAACGTTTCGCCACACAGTGGCTTCATCAGTGTGGCGAAACGTTTCTTCAATAAAGATTCCCATGTGTTGCATAAGTGTCTCAATTCTTCAACTTGTCGGTTTTCAAAACCATTCATCACACAAAAGCCCCTTATACTTGTAACTATTTCCTTGTAAGTAAATAACTTTCTTGAAGTTTGTATATAGGTTGTCTCTGGTTTCATTCAAGCCAGTGGAAGTATTTTCTAGACAGGGTTAGGTTTTGAAACAGGCTGAGATAAAATTTACAATTCTGAGCGTGAAAACTGGAGAAAAAAATATTGCAAACTGAATTAAAGGGTTGGCCTTTTACATAGATATTTTTATTTTACATGAAGAGCGAACTGATAAAAATCTAATGTGCCAAACAAAGTTGTTGTTGTCAGGAACTCAATTATTTCTGGTAATCTACTTCATCTTTTCAATGTATTAGAAAAAATTATCTTTATTTGCTTTGAAATTGTTAGCCATAATTTAAACAATTGTTTCCTCTTATGTTATAATGAGTAATATAAATATAACTTCCAAAAAAGTGTGAAGGTACGGAGCTTCGCACTCGCAAAACCTTATAGTTCATATAAATGGTTTTACCTGAATATTTTCAAAGATTTTCTTCTCACATTTCAGTTTCCAAAAATCACTCGCCTGCATTTAGTCTTATAGACTCGCATAGACCTACTGGATGATTTTTTTTTTATCATTATTTGCCATGCTAGACCAATATGGTAAATTATTTTTAGACATCGACACCATGCCTAATCCTTCTAGGGTAGGGTAGGTGCCTGAGCCCGAGCCTTTAGCTCATAAGACTGTCATTCCCATTTACCCCCTTGGGGCGGGGATGGCAGACCGGAGAGGCCTAGCTTGTGGCTAGGCCTGGGGACAGTTGGTCCCAATGATGAGGAGGTACTTGTGCCTCCTCCCATGGGAGACTTAGGTCTCAGACACTCCCTAAAGAGGGAGCCAAGGCCGGGCCACCACTTGGAAAAGGCCCGGGCCGGGAGAATACCGGCTAATCTTTAATAATAATAATAATAATTTTTAGACGATTTAATTCTTTATGTAATATGTTCACAGCTTAAAGCCCACCAGTATGTCTATCTAAGGTGACAAAAATGTTTCCAGCGTTCTAGAATACAGCAACAAAACCTTACACAAAGTTAGCTCCAATTAGTCATACCAAACTTTGAAAATCAGTTTAACGCTTTAAAAATGCTACCATTTATTCAGTGCATCGATACACTGCCTAATTGGCTTCCATTTATCTGTCATTCTTATTTTCGGATCCTTTTCTATATTTTTATTAGGCTTATACTCTAATATTGATAAAGTAATATTTGTTTCCGATGTGAAGTATTTTACACATATTACCATGGAAATCCATTGACTATTTCTTAATTCAAATTAGCAAGTTCTCCCAGTAAGCTTGCAACCCTCGCCACGCTGCTGACTTCACTTTTGTATCATCGTTGATTTTTAAGTGTTGTTAACCGGTTATCAGTGCCATTTTTGTATTTTAAGAACCTAGGGATATTAGCTCTTACAAACTCGTTTTTACCCTTCATTTACAAAGCAGGATTCAAAATATTTCTGACTCGCATATCAGCCAGGAATTTCTGAAAACAAATAGTGATTCGTTTCTCTGAAAATCCGGACTTTCTCATAATAAGCTTCCTGATCATTAGTCAAATTTTGTCAAAAGAATCGTACCTATCCCAAAATAAACCTGTCTTCCTCGTAATACTTAGCTTTTACCTGCCTCTTTTAAAATTAATAGGACTTTCTTGAAATTTGTCTGATTGTTTAAAAATAACCGTGGCATTGTTGAAACAGTCCTGACTTTCTGAAAATGATCCAGGTTATCTCAAAATAATCCTCATTTTCTTAGAACAATTTTGGCAAACATTGGAAAAGATAAGTTAGTTCTTTTTCTTGACAAATTAGTCCACCTCAACAGGAAGAAGTAGAACGGTAGGTAAGCGGGTGTGGCATAGCCAGCCAAGAGTGCTGCAAGGGGACAGAGTTGAGTTGCGGAGGTAAGTTGGGTGCTGGGGAGGGACAAGAAGAGGGAGTCACGGGGGCAAGTCAATACGGTGGCTTCAGACTCGACATGTACTGAGCGAACTCCAAAGGAGTGTGTGGGAATAAGAGCTCCTTGGCCCGGTAACTAACGAAGATGTTTATGTACTGTACGTATATGCATGTATACACACACACAATATATATATACATGTAAATATATATATATATATATATATATATATATATATATATATATATATATATATATATATATATATATATATATATATATATATATATATATGCAAAACAACCACTCTGTAGAGAAATTCCAAGCGCTTTCGTGACTATCACATTATCACATTACACACACTACTCACATTATCCTTGATAATGTGAGTAGTCACGAAAGCGCTTGGAATTTCTCTATTCTTTCAGAGTGGTTGTTTTGCATATTTTGAAATCACCTGTTTACTGTGATCTTATTGCATATATATATATATATATATATATATATATATATTATTTATTATCACACTGGCCGATTCCCACCAAGGCAGGGTGGCCCGAAAAAGAAAAACTTTCACCATCATTCACTCCATCACTGTCTTGCCAGAAGGGTGCTTTACACTACAGTTTTTAAACTGCAACATTAACACCCCTCCTTCAGAGTGCAGGCACTGTACTTCCCATCTCCAGGACTCAAGTCCGGCCTGCCGGTTTCCCTGAACCCCTTCATAAATGTTACTTTGCTCACACTCCAACAGCACGTCAAGTATTAAAAACCATTTGTCTCCATTCACTCCTATCAAACACGCTCACGCATGCCTGCTGGAAGTCCAAGCCCCTCGCACACAAAACCTCCTTTACCCCCTCTCTCCAACCTTTCCTAGGCCGACCCCTACCCCGCCTTCCTTCCACTACAGACTGATACACTCTTGAAGTCATTC
>NW_027196566.1:0-20000 GCF_038502225.1 Cherax quadricarinatus | reverse complement strand
ACATGTCTGGAAATTACGTTGAACAATGGTATGTGATAGAATGACAGTACCACTGTAAGAATTGAGAGAGTGATGTTTTTCAATTGTCACATGAATGACATCTATGGTTGTAAGGACAGAAGGATCGTGAGCTTGGATAGCATTCTGTACTGTGATGACGCGTGCACCAATCTTGAGAGCAAGAAATTGAATATTACGACCAACATGGCGTAAGAACTCCTTGCTGATACTATGATCAGAAAGATATTCTGAAGATGTCGGTTGTAGAGTGAAAAACTTCGGCCAATGTGTAATATGATGCCTAGTACGTGAAGGAAGTGAGTGTCGTGTTGGTCTTTTCTGAGTAGAGTGATAGGTAGGCGAAGTATTGTCGTCAAAAGGTCGTGGTCGTTTAGATACAGGACCGGAGGTGGTTCGTTTTGAGGTGGGCATGCGATCCGAAAACTGTTGCACCATATGGGGAGAAGCCGGAAGCATAGTCAAAGATGTGAGGAGGTCAGAGGTGTCAAAGGCACAGTAGGAAGTTCCTAAGAATGGTCTGCTAACAAGGCAGAGTCAACAGAGGGTACTGCTACAGGATGGTACCCAGGAGGAGGAGGTTCATGGACATGGGACCCCATGGTTAGATCACTTTTTTATTTTAAGAAAAAATAAAATAAAAAAGGAGGGGGAATGTGGAGGGGCAGCTCCGCGGGGGAAAGGACCGCAAGTCTCCCTTCCATGCCCAAGAGGACAACCTCAACGCAGCCCGTAGTGCAGATGTGGCATGGAACCAATGCCATACCCTACCCTCCAAGCCAGTAAACCAGCAATCTGGAATTGCAACCTCACATCAACCGAGCCGCCTCGGCGGACAAAAGAGAAGGTGTTCGGAAACCCACTGCAAAGCATACCTCCTTTCGCCACCATCTCTTGGAATCCGACAGGCAGCCTCCAGAAATACACCCATCACCTGAAAAACACCCGAAGCCTCCTCCCCCCCGCCCCCCCCCCCGGGGTAGACTGGAGAGAGTTTGGGATCTCCAGATGTTCCAGATTCCACGTCAAACTACAATATTATATATATATATATATATATATATATATATATATATATATATATATATATATATATATATATATATATATATATATATATATATATACACGTATATGGAAATCGCCCTGACGACACTGGAGGAAAGAAGGGTTAGGGGAAAATGATAACGACTAACACAATTCTGCGAGGAACTGACAAGGTGGACAGAGACAGGATGTTTCAGAGATGGGACACAGAAACAAGGAGTCACAACTGAAAGTTGAAGACTCAGATGAGTCAAAGAGATGTTAAGAAATATTACTCTAGTCAGAGTTGTCAGGAAGTTGAAGAGTCTGGTAAGTGATGTAGTGGAGGCAGGAACCATAGTTTTAAGACGAGGTATGATAAAGCTCATGATGCAAGGGGAGAGAGGACTTAGTAGTGATCAGTGAAGAAGCAGGGTTAGGAGCTATGTATCGACCCCTGCAACCACAAATAGGCGAGTGCAAATAGGTGAGTACACACAGTTTTGGCCCCTGAACTGGATGCAATGTATATTCCTTACTTATTTAATTTTCATATAATTTTATATTTGAGAAGTTTTCATTAGTAGCTAAAATGAAAATATCTCGCTTTATATTATCAGATTTATTGCTTTAGTTTATGTAAATAGGCAAGATATATTTTGTTGTGCTAATAATTGGCTGTCGACACTTGTTTACCCCCTGGTCGCATTCACACACACACACACACACACACACACACACATACAGACACACACACACATACAGACACACACACACATACAGACACACACACACACACATACAGACACACACACACACACACACACACACACACACACACACACACACACACACACACACACACACACACACGAAAAAAATCACTGAAAAAAATAACGAATTTCCCAGTATTCATGATTTCATGATTCTCACAGTATAAAGACAAAAATCATAGGACAGCAAAAGGCTTAGAAGGCTGAGATGTCACCTCACTTATTAACTTACACCTGACTCGGCATGCTGAGCTTGGAGTGAAGTTAAAATTATGTCAGGTCACATATCAGGTGACCTGTGTCAGTTGTAAGGTCATATACGAGGCAACATCTCTGCATTATAAACCTTCTGCTGTCCTATTATTTTAGATCTTCATAACGTGAGAAATGAGCAATGTACTTGGAAATTCAGTTTTTTTTTTTCACAGTGGTTGTTTTGCATATTGTGATATCACTTGTTTACTGTGATCTTATTGCATATATATACGTACATACATATACAGTAGACCGTCGATTAAGACGCTTTCTTCTATACAGTTTTCGATACAACACTATTGCAAAATTTCGGCATATCCTCGATCACTGTGAAATTGGAGCCCCATGAGGCTAAACTGTGCGCTTTCCTTTCCGTCTAGTGGGCTCGCCTGCAGCCAGTCTGTGTGTCAGTCCATTATTTTTGCAATGAAATAAATATATATTTAGGTACAGGTACAAATACGTACAAGTAACAAACATTACAACATGTGTAAATTACCTAGGATAACCAAAAAAAAAGTGACTTATTTCCATTAGGGTCCTTGTAATATCTTATCATTTATAGCCTAGCTCGGAGATGCAGTAGAAATCAGTAATGATTATAACCTTATAAATTAAAACAACTAAGTAACTCAACTGTATGAAAATCAGTTACAATATAAGGATGTGCAAAAGGGATAAAATGAAATGAGCTATTTAAAGGAACATTAAATAAAGGATCAGTTTACAATAATAAGTTTACGAATGTTAACTTTAATAGAAATCACTCTCCACCCTTCCTGTAGCTTCGTTCATTATCTCTTAGCTCTCTTCCTGAATTGGCACATGCTAGGACAGGCTTTGATAAGTTCAGGCAATCCATTCCACTCTTTTATCGCTATATAGTAAAATGTGTTAGAGGCTTGACCACCTACTGTAGGTATTAAAAAATTGTGTTCACTTTCCCAAGTACCATAATGGAGTTAAAAGATAAAGAATCAAACAAAGTGGGAGTTGTCACATTTGCTCTTTGCTGATGACACGGTGCTTTTGGGAGATTCTGAAGAGAAGTTGCAGAGGTTGGTGGATGAATTTGGTAGGCTATGTAAAGGAAGAAAATTAAAAGTGAATATAGGAAAGAATAAGGTTAAGAGGATAACAAAAACATAAGGTGACGAAAGACTGGATATCAGATTGGAGGGAGAGAGTATGGAGGAGGTGAATGTATTCACATATTTAGGAGTGGACGTGTCAGCAGATGGGTCTATGAAGGATGAGGTGAATCACAGAATTGATGAGGGGAAAAGGGTGAGTGGTGCACTTAGGAGTCTGTGGAGAAAAAGAACTTTGTCCGTGGAAGAAAAAAAAGGAAAGTATGAGAGTATAGTTGTACCAACACTCTTGTATGGGTGTGAAGCATGGGTGATGAATGTTGCAACGAGGAGAAGGCTGGAGGCAATGGAGATGTCATGTCTGATGGCAAAGTGTGGTGTGAATATAATGCAGAGAATTCGTAGTTCGGAAATTAGGAGAAGGTGTGGGATTATCAAAACTATTATCCAGAGGGCTGACTTCGAGTGTATAAATCTGTAGTGGAGGGAAGGCGGGGTAAGGGTCGGCCTACGAAGAGTTGGAGGGAGGGGGTAAAGGAGGTTTTGTGTGCGAGGGGGCTTGTACTTCCAGCAAGTGTGCATAAGTGTATTTGAAAGGAGTGAATGGAGATAAATGGTTTTCAATACTTGACGTGCTGTTGGAGTGTGAGCAAAGTAACATTTATGAAGGGATTCAGGGAAACCGGCAGGCCGGATTTGAGTCCTGGAGATGGGAAGTTCAGTGTCTACACTCTGAAGGAGGGGTGTAAATGTTGCAGTTTTATAACTGTAGTGTAAAGCACCCCTCTGGCAAGACAGTGATGGAGGTCAGTGGTCATCTGCGGTCATACCTGCCTAAGCTCTTGGGAGTTAGCGTGGGCTGCTACCAAGCACCATGGCTTGTTGTAGTATTTTAGAAACTCAGGTTCAAGTGTTGAAGAAGTTGATTCTACTTCTTCAGGAGGAAAATAGGAGGTTGAAGATTCGCATAGATGAGTTTGGGAGCGAGTGTGAGAAGGACTTAGCTAGTAAGGAGGAAATGGTCACCAGCAGTGACAGAGGCAGCCGCTTTAAGTGGTAAGTGGTTCACAGTTCAGGAAGAAGGAAGATGAGGAGAGTTAATAGAGAAGATGTGAAGGTAGGAAATCGATTCTCTGTTCTCCAAGACGAGTGTACTTCAGTGGTTAGTGAGGTTGAAGGTACCACTGATTCCCCTGCTAATCAAGGTAAGAATATTTTAATAGTAAGCGATTCTCATGTAAGATATATGGACCATGCATTTTGTAACAGACAGAAAGGTCAGACAGAGAGTGTGCCTTCCTGGAGCTGGTGTTGGTGACATAGTCAGCAGGTTGGATAATATTATGGCAGGTAATGGGAACAAGCCCATTATCTGTCTTAGTGCTGGGGTAATGACATTGGGAAGTGCAGGAGAGAGGAGCTGCTGGATAAGTACAGGTTAGCCATAGTAGTAGTTAGGTCTAAGGGAGGGATCCCAGTCATATGTAGCATCTTGCCTAGAAAGGGAGTGGCCAAAGAATGGATGTCTAGGGCAATTGGTATAAATTGCTGGCTAGACAGGTACTGCAAGGAACTTGCAGTCCCATTCATTGATAACTGGGACCTATTCTTTGGCAAACATGATATGTATGCAAGGGATGGGGTTCATCTCTCTGGGGATGGGGTGGTTGCATTAACCAATTCAATTGAGAGGGTAATTGATAACTTGTCTAGGAATTTAAAGTGATAGATTATAGAGGTATGGGTGTTTGTGGGAAACAATCAGGCTGCAGCATTAGGGTTAAAAAAACAATTATTACCGGGATACCTCAGGGATATGTTTAAAAGACAACATTCAAAATAAAGTTGCTAGTAATGGCAAATCAATTGATCAACAAACAAAGAGAGACAGTAGAGGGCAACGAGTTACTAGCTCCCTTAAGGATTACTATACAAATAGTAAGAGTCTAAGAAATAAGATAGATGAGCTAAGATTACTTGCAAGTGTAGGTAATATAGAAATTATTGGTATAACAGAGACCTGGTTCCACCTGATAGAGAAATGCCTTCTGAATGCAACATACAGGGTTATAAACTATTCCACACTGATAGGGTCAACAGGAAGGGTGGTGGAGTGGCGATGTCTGTCAGAGAAAATTTAAATTGTTGTCTTAGACATGATATAAGATTAGAAACATCGAACACAGAATCTGTTTGGCTACAGTTTCTCGAGGGACGTGACAAATTAATTTTGGGTGTGATTTATAGGACCCCAAACCTTGATAGGGAGAGCAGTAAGCTGGTATGGGACGAAATTCATAAGGCATCTAGATATGAAAATGTTGTGATAATGGGAGATTTTAACTTTAGACAAATTGATTGGAACAATATGACAGGAAATCTTGAGTCTAGTGACTTTCTTGATACGGTTCAGGATTGTTTTTAGAACAGGTTGTGACAGAACCAACTAGAGAAAACAATCTGCTTGACTTGGTTCTTGCTAACAAAGATTCACTCATTAATAATCTTGAGGTTAATGATGAGCTTGGGAAAGTGATCACAAATCACTTACTTTCAATATATCATGGAATTACCCAGATAACTGAAATCAAATCTCTGTCCCAGATTTTCTCTTGGCCGTCATCATGGGACTGAAAAATTACCTGGGTGGGCTAAATTGGGATGTCCTGACTATGGGTCAGGTAGGTGATCTTGGTTGCCAATATGACGTTTTTCAGAGCATAGTTCTAGCTGCCCAGACAACTTTTGTTCCGAGTAGGGAAATTAGATCTAACAATAATTATCCCAAATGGATGAACAATAGATTAAAACGTCTCATTGGTCAAAAGAGAGGCATATATAGGCTTATCAAAAGAGGGGATGGGCAGTTAAGAAATCATTATATTCAATTAAAGAGAAATAGAGAAAGGATTAAGAAAAACAAAAAAGGGATTATGAGGCTAAGGTCGCAAGGGATTCAAAGACTAACCCAAAAGGGTTCTTTCAGGTATACAGAAGTAAGATTAGGGACAAGATTGGCCCACTTAAGAGTAACTCTGGTCAGATCACTGACAGTGATAAGGATATGTGTGAAATTCTCAATACCTACTTCCTCTCAGTTTTCACCCTGGAAAATACTAGCGATATTCCTGAAATAATAGATTATGTAGAACAGGATAATAAACTATGTACGATTGCGGCAACTAGTGACATGGTCCTCAGACAAATAGAAAAACTAAAACCTAACAAATCCCCAGGCCCTGATGAACTGTTTACAAGGGTGTTAAAGGAATGTAAAGAGGAACATAGCATACCTTTGCCTAATCTTTTTAACATATCACTACAAACTGGCATAGTGCCTGATAATTGCAAAATGGCAAATGTAATACCTATTTACAAGGCAGGTGACAGGTCCTTGGCTTCGAACTATAGACCAATAAGCCTTACCTCCATAGTGGGAAAAATTTATGGAATCAATAATTGCCGAAGCAATTCGTAGCCATCTTGACAGGAACAGATTGATTAATGAAACTATACCCCGGCCGGGATTGAACCCGCGGTCAGAGAGTCTCAAAACTCCAGCCCGTCGCGTTAGCCACTAGACCAGCTAGGGCTGGAGTTTTGAGACTCTCTGACCGCGGGTTCAATCCCGGCCGGGGTATGGTTTGTTTGCAATCGTGTCATTACGATTTCGTGAGTCACATTGATTAATGAATCTCAACACAGTTTTACAAAGGGCGTTCCTGTCTTACGAATTTACTAACTTTATTCACTAAGGTGTTTGAGGAGGTAGGTCATGGTAATGAATATGATATTGTGTATATAGACTTCAGTAAGGCTTTCGATAGAGTTCCACAGAGGCTACTGAGGAAACTTAAGGCACACGGAATAAGAGGAGAAATTTTTTCCTGGGTAAAGGCATGGCTGACAAATAGACAGCAGAGAGTTTGCATAAATGGGGAGAAATCAGAATGGGGGCACGTCACAAGCGGTGTTCCTCAGGGGTCAGTTCTGGGCCCGTTGTTCATAATTTACATAAACGACATAGATGAGGGAATAAATAGCGACATAAGCAAATTTGCTGATGACACCAAAATAGGCCGTCTAATTCATTCTAATGATGACACTAGTGCACTCCAGGATGATTTGATTAGACTGATGCAATAGTCGGAGAAGTGGCAGATGCAGTTTAATATTGACAAATGCAGAGTTCTAAATGTTGGACAGTTAATTAAATAACCATGCCACATATAAACTAAATAATGTAGATCTTAATACTACTGATTGCAAAAAAGATTTAGGAGTTCTGGTTAGCAGTATTCTAAAACCAAGACAACAGTGCATTTGTGTTCGCAATAAAGCTAACAGAATTCTTGGCTTCATATCTAGAAGTATAAATAACAGAAGTCCTCAGGTTGTTCTTCAACTCTATATATCCTTGGTTATGCCTCATTTAGATTATGCTGCTCAGTTCTGTTCACCGTATTACAGAATGGATATAAATGCACTGGAAAACGTACAGAGGGGGATGCTAAAGTTGATCCTATGTATCAGAAATCTTCCCTATCAGGATAGGCTGAGGGCCCTGAATCTGCACTCTCTCGAAAGGCGTAGAATTAGGGGGGATATGATCGAGGTGTATAAATGGAAAACAGGAATAAATAAAGGGGATGTAAATAGCGTGCTGAAAATTTCCAGCCAAGACAGGACTCGCAGCAATGGTTTCAAGGTAGAAAAAATTAGATTCAGAAAGGATATAGGAAAGCACTGGTTTGGTAATAGAGTTGTGGATGAGTGGAACAAACTCCCGAGTACAGTTGAGGCTAAAACGTTGTGTAGTTTTAAAAATAGGTTAGATAAATACATGAGTGGGTGTGGGTGGGTGTGCGTTGGACCTGACTAGCTTGTGCTGCTGGGTCTGGTGCAGTGCTCCTTCCTTGAGTGGAGGTGACCAGACTGGGTGGGTCATTGGGCTAATCCGGGGGGGTCCTTGGTCTAATCCGGGGGCGGGTCATTGGGCTAATCCTGGGGGGGGGGTCGTTGGGTAATCCGGGGGGGGGGGAGATGGACCTGCTCCCTATGGATCAGTAGGCCTGTTGCAGTGTTCCTTCTTTCTTATGTTTTATGTTCTTATGAAAGTTTTCTTTCTCTGGCCACCCTGCCTTGGTGGGAATCAGCCGGTGTGTTAATAAATAAATAAATAAATAAATAAATATATATATATATATATATATATATATATATATATATATATATATATATATATATATATATATATATATATATATATTCGCAAATTCTTTCTCAGTCCAAAACAAGATTCAAACCTGTGCAATTTCCATCAATGTACACAGTACTTTCACAACACAGCCAGACCACACATAAGTATGGGCGCCTAGCCTAATCTAAGCAATGTTTTCGCATACCCCATGGGACAAGCTTGTGACTTATCACAATCAATTTGAGGCCAGATCATCCAGGTTGTTACCCATGGTCGCACGCAGTACCAAATACGAATCACAATCCTGCTGTTCATGAATTGACTTCAGGGACTCAAGTTTTTTCTTGAGAACAGCAAGGGGTCTGTTGTTAATTCCTTTTGAGTGTGACCGGTGTGAACTGAGAAGGCCGGCGAGCCCCCTACACTTGTTTTGTTTTTTTAATTTTTTCACGACATTATTGCTCTTGATTGGGAGCACATTGCACTGTCTACCAATACTCTTGCTTTCACAAAGTTTTCTTTGTGCCCATATGAGACTTCTTCCGATTAAACTTATGATGTATCTCTGTAACCTGCGTTCCATGGAATTCAGGAGAAGGGAATTCAGGTGTTTCAAGAAATTTAGGTGTTGCAGTTATCTGGGTAATTCCATGATATATTGAAACTAAGTGATTTGTGATCACTTTCCCCAAGCTCATCATTAACCTCAAGACTATTAATTAGTGACTGTTGGCAAGAACCAAGTCAAGCAGATTGTTTCCTCTAGTTGGTTCTGTCATAACCTGTTCTAAAAAGCAATCCTGAACCGTATCAAGAAAGTCAATAGACATGCAGAAAATGTTTCTCCGTACATTCCTAGCCTGCCTTAAAAGAGCTCTTTAGCATAAAGCAGTTTTGTAATCTAAAGTGAACAAGCGACTGAAAAAGGACAATCACTAGCTTGCTTTTAAGGTTCTCGTTATCAATCTATCATTTTCCTCTCGGTTGTAATACTGACATTATGATCGTTGCAAATAAGATCTGACATTATCTATCCTAAGCCCTTCCTATAATACAGCTTCTGTACGAGCCATTTATACAACATATATTTTCGTCATTAATGGTTTATGAAATAGCTGCTCCTCAGAGTTTTATAAAAAGTATCTGTTTTAAGAGAGTACACTATGAAACACTGCCTCTGCAAGAGGTACAGTATTTTATATCATTGGTAACTGCTATATCTGATTCATGTTTACTTCTACGCAGAATAATTTCCGGCAATAATATTGGGTAGAGCGTCATGGAGTGGAACAGCCGTCTAGATTACACACACTGTGGAGGCTTTAAGAGCCAGCTAACCTAATCTGTCCGCAGTGCAGGATGAGTGCAGGACATGAGTGAAGGACATGAGTGAAGGACATGAGTGAAGGACATGAGTGAAGGACATGAGTGTAGGACATAACTGCAAAACATGGGAATTGCAGGACATGCGTGCAGGACACGATTAGTGTAGGACATAATGAGTGCAGGACATGAGTTCATGGCAGGTGACGAGTGAATGACAGGTGATACGTCAATGGCAGGTGATATGTCAATGGCAGGTGATATGTCAATGGCAGGTGATATGTCAATGGCAGGTGATATGTCAATGGCAGGTGATATGTCAGTGGCAGGTGATATGTCAGTGGCAGGTGATATGTCAGTGGCAGGTGATATGTCAGTGGCAGGTGATAAGTCAATGGCAGGTGATAAGTCAATGGCAGGTGATATGTCAGTGGCAGGTGATATGTCAGTGGCAGGTGATATGTCAGTGGCAGGTGATATGTCAGCGGCAGGTGATATGTCAGCGGCAGGTGATATGTCAGCGGCAGGTGATATGTCAGCGGCAGGTGATATGTCAGCGGCAGGTGATATGTCAGTGGCAGGTGATATGTCAGTGGCAGGTGATATGTCAGCGGCAGGTGATATGTCAGTGGCAGGTGATATGTCAGTGGCAGGTGATATGTCAGTGGCAGGTGATATGTCAGCGGAAGGTGATATGTCAGCGGAAGGTGATATGTCAGCGGCAGGTGATATGTCAGCGGCAGGTGATATGTCAGTGGCAGGTGATATCTCAGCGGCAGGTGATGTCAGTGGCAGGTGATATGTCAGTGGCAGGTGATATGTCAGTGGCAGGTGATATGTCAGTGGCAGGTGATATGTCAGTGGCAGGTGATATGTCAGTGGCAGGTGATATGTCAGTGGCAGGTGATATGTCAGTGGCAGGTGATATGTCAGTGGCAGGTGATATGTCAGTGGCAGGTGATATGTCAGTGGCAGGTGATATGTCAGTGGCAGGTGATGACAAGTGGTGTGAAATGTCATAGAAATATAGGACTTATTTATCGAAACAGTGTTAATAAATTATCTATGATTTAAATTGTTGCATTTATTTACTGTGTCTGGCAATGGAATTTTTAGCAGCGAGGCTGCCTAGTCTTTTTTCCCAGATGTTTACTTTTTATTATTTTGAACAGGCACGAGTTGTTAAGGAGAAATGTGTTAGCTTTTTCGGGGAAAGAGTAACATTGTTTGCTTATTAATTTTTGAGACATATATCTATTTTGGAAGAATATGACTTACTGACATGCTTCTCTTATGCTTGTATCTTTTTAATTAAATTTAAGTCGTTAAGTAAGTTTCCAAAAAAATATTTAGGATAATGTAATTTTGGGTATTAACTTCTGATGCTGAAAATATTTTTTATTACTGTCCAAACTTAGATTTTCTTTATGTTTAAGCTGCTAACAATAGCACTGTTATTTCGTCATTAGTGAAATACTCATTAGTTTTTTAAGTGTTGTTTATGAATTTTGTGTAGGCTAGATGATTGAAAAGGGCCTCTGAACAATTGAGAAAGAGACTGGATGATTCCTGGAGCTGTTGTTGTAGGCAGAGAACTTGGTATGTTATGCAAAACGATCTGAGTATCAATAAATCCAAAATATGAAGAACAAAAAGGCACAATACTTTGACTGGAACAATACACAAATAACCCGCACAAAGGAGAAAGAAACCTAAGATGACCATTCGGTCCGATTTAGACCACTACCAAGTCACACTAATCCTCGTGATCGCATGAAGAGAGCTTTGAACAATATACTTCGGATTCTCCGATCTCTGTTCTCCCGACTTTGACCCTGCTCAACGTTTTCGTGTTATTTGTCCTACTCTGCCTTACTTCAATTGTTTTCCTAAAACTAATAACCCTAATATCCCTCTACGTCCCATCAAATCCTCCAGAGGTTCTCTCTCTTATTCTCTCGTCCGTTGGAAAGACAAAACTCACTCCTTTTCTTGTTACTCCTTGTTCTGCTCACCTGTCACTCTCAAGGCTTCATGGAACGTGTTCACCTTCTCCCGGACTGTAAGATACTTAGTCTTGACATTGAGTCCCTTTTCACTAATATCACTCTTGATGATGCTTTTAATTTTCTCAGAGAGAAGGCCAATGAAGGGTTACTTCATCTATACGTACTGATATCTTCCTTGATCTGATTCGCCTTTTTGTGGACTAACTCCTTTTCCTTTCAAGGTAAATTTTATTCTCAGTCTATCGGTGTTGCTATGGGCTCTCCCCTATCCCCTGTTCTTGCTAACCTTTATATGGAATACTTCGAAACTTTTCTATTTCATTTTATTGGTGTGTGCCCTTCTTTCTGGCTCCGCTATTTAGATAACATCTTTGCTCTTTGGCCCCATTACTCTGGTCTCTTCCAAATATAGAATTCTCGATGCCCTTAACAATCTTGCTCCTTACATCAGGTTTAAACTTGCATGGGATTCTAACTGCTCTTTCCTTGATGTACATGTCCATCGCTCAGCTACAGGTTTTTCTTCTTATCGCAAACCTATGCATAGTGGCATGTACACTCACTATTTTTTACAACGCTCCCTCTGTCAAGAAAAGTGTTCTTATTTCTGTTTCTCTGTGCCTCTGCATTTGTTACCCTCACTTCATTGTATTGGAAATTTCCACTCTTCGTAATTCGGTCTCTCGTCTTGCCTACCCTTCAGATTTAAAAAAAAAAAAACTACCATCTCATGTGGTAAACGGACTTTCTTCTCTCTCAAACTCTCTGCTCTTGTGAAATCTCCTGCTCTCTGCTTTCTCTCCATTCTATAGACATCAGACTCACATGTTGCCCAACAAATAAGCTTCACAGTAATCTAGTTTGTACCGCCTCTCAAGTTACTGATGCCTCAAGAGTCTGCTCTATTTCCTGATCCTCTTGTACTCTTCATTATTTTAGAGATACTGGCCACTTTCTTTCTGATAGATTTAAAAAGCACAAAATAAAACTGCTTTTTTTTCTTTCATGTTAGAGATCACAGTCATCCTACTGACTGGTCATCTAGTGTTTATCTTCCTTCTAGCCTTCTCTGCAAAATATCTTCATAACACATTGCTATTAGACATAACATCTCAATTGCCTTCGGCCTTCTCTCTGTTGCAACATTTACCACCGAAGCTTCACACCCGTATAAGAGCGTTGATACAACTATACTCTCATACATTACCCTCTTGGCTCCCACTGATAAAGTTCTTTGTCTCCACAGACTTCTCAGTGCACCACTCGCCCTTTTCATCCCTCGTTAGTTCTTTAGTTCACCTCATCTTTCATAGGCCCATCTGCTGACAAGTTCACTCGCAAATACCTGAATACATTCATTTCCCCATACACCCGTCTCCAATCTCATATCCAATCTTTCATTACCGACATTTTTATTTATTCTCATCACCTGGCTCTTTCCTATGTTCACTTTTAATATCCTTCTTTTACATACCATCCCAAATTCATCCACCGACCTCTGCAACTACTCTTCAGAAACTCCCAAAGCAGCCTCATCAGCAAAAGCATCTGTGACAACTCCCACTTTGTGTTAGTTCTTTATCTTCTAATCCCACATCTCTTCCCCTCGCCCGAGCATTCACTTCGGACAAGGTAACCTGTCTGAGGTTTCTTTTTTTTTCTGGGAAATAATCCCCTTCTCTCCTACGTACTTTAACATAAGCTTCACTATCCTCATAAAAATTCTTAACAGCTTTCAGCAACCTACCACCTATTCTATACAGCTGCAGCAACTGCTACATTGCCCCTCTAACCATCCTATTATAAATCCAACGAGAACCTCTATATCATAATCTTAATTCTTTCAGTAATAACTACCATACTCTTTCGTCCTCTTTCTTTTTATATAAAGGAACTACACATGCTCTCTGCCAATCCCTAGGTACCTTACCCTCTTTCATACATTAAATAAAAGCACCAACCAATCTAAAAGTCTGTTTCCACCTTTCAATATTTATGACTGACTTTCAATATTTATGGCTGCTCTACTCCGTTTCATTCTTCCAACAGCCTCTTGCACCTCCCCAACACTCACATCTGGCTCTTCCTTACTCCTACAAGATATTGTACCTCCCTGGACAATGCATGAAACCACAGCTTCCCTATTTTAATCAACATGGGTTCAAAGGAATCTTCACAACAGAGCCAAAGCCATCGTTCACGAGGCATTTGCCGGGTGTGCTACAAGGAACGTGCACACAATGGATGTCTAGGCTCCAGGAGAGCTCCAAATGAGAACAACCAACAGCCCCTCCCAGCAGACAGCGCTGGCAGCTACCGTGACTTCACCTCTACAGAGGACCTCAAATCTGCAATCAAATTAACATCCACCAGGACTCTGACACACATCCCCAAAGCACCTCGCCCTCAAGCTGCTAGCAAATTCACTGACCTTCTGAAGAAAGTCAACGATGCTCCTTCAAACAACAGATCCTGGCACAACTTGCTGCTTTTTGGCAATGCCTGTTTGGCTGTCCCACCAAGGAGGGACACATGTTATTAGGGCTATAAATTCATTCCCAAGGGATGACAACCTCGCCCGTCTCCCTCCTAGGGCGACAAACACCCGAAGGACAAATGCCAACAACAGGACACCCGACGCCTCAAAAATCAGAGCCCAAATTAGCAAAAAAATAGAAGAGGGTAATATTATTGTAGCTCTGAGGCTTATAACCAATGAGGATACCATTGCTCCCAAGGACGTCAGCACGGACAAACATCCACCCATGGCTCCCAGTACCAACATTGACCTCCATGACATTGCAGCAGGCGAAGAACATCTAACCTTACAGGATGCTGATGTGTATAAAGCTGCTATGTTATTTCCACTGAGCTCAGCAGGTGCTTTCACCGGTTTAAGGCCTCAACACTTAAAACAAATACTCAATCCAGCACTTCATGTTTCAGAGAGGCTGCTGTCTGAACTTACCAAATTTTTCAACCTGTGCCTGGCTGGCAGTGTCCCAGAGGCCATCAAACCCCTTTTCTTTGTTGCCTCATTGTGAGCCCTCCGGAAAAAGGATGGCGGAATCAGGCCCACTGCAGTGGGCAACACCCTTCGGCGCCTAGTCGCCAAGGCTGCAGTAAGAAGGGTGAGTCAAGAGATTGTAAAACGTTGTTTAAGGAAGACTCGTCATCGTCAAAGAATCGACTTAGAAGAATTCCGTACAGTTGTGACTGAAATAGAAAATAGAGTCAACAACAGACCTCTAACTTATGTTACCGATGATCTGGACAATTTAGGTGTGTTAAGTCCATCTCATTTACTCCATGGCAGAAGGCTCGAACCTGTTCCTCCAATGAATGATAAAGAAATCATAGAGGATTCTACTTATTTCGAACCTGAGCAACTCAGACGTAAATTCAAACATCTTCATAAAGTGATTGAATGTTGGGAGAAAATTTGGCGAGAATACTATCTCACCTCATTGAGACAACACTTCTATGGAGCTGGTGTTCCTGAAAATCATAAGTCCTTAAGACCTGGTGACATAGTGATTACTGACAATGATGGTCCAAGGTCCCAATGGCCACTTGGAAAAATTGTGACCATATATCCTGATGCAAATGGAATCATCAGGACAGTTGATGTTTTAAGCAAAGGTGTAGTGAATAAGCGGACAATAAATAAACTAGTGCCGTTAGAATTACACATTGTTGAAAACAAAATTAGTGATTCTCCAGAAACCACACAGACTAAAGCTGTTCAGAAAAGACAAGCAGCAGTGGTAGCGAGTGAGAAAATCAAATTAATGTTAAGTGATGAATAGTTCACCTGCAGTGAACCTCTGCCGCCCCCCAGAATGCATGAAACTATTGTTTGTAAACCATTGCTAATTTCCTCACAAGTGAAATAGCGTTTATTGAACAGAATATTTAATCGTTCAATAGTTTGTGGTGACAACTTATCTTGTACAATACCACTGATAAACCAATCACATTGTCTTAGGTCATATTTAGCACCTAGAGATCTGAGACTATTGTCTAATGTGATTCTAAATGCCTGTAAGTCTGAAAAACAATGTTTGGGTGGCTTCAAGCTTGATATTAAGACTGCATGTCTAACTCTGGTCTTGTCAGCATCAAAGTAATTGTCTGCTAAGACACGTAAGGCTATTTGATAATTACCTTTAACCACCGGAAATGACTTAATCAGTTCATAGGGTCCTCCCTTCACATGACATTTAAGGTAATTGAACTTGGCAATCTCATCTATGTCAGTTCGTGAATTTACTATGGATTGAAAACCACTAATGAATTCCTCATAATTATGACCTTGGAAAATAGGTAATGACAATGTAGGTAAGCTTGGTAATGGGACACGTTGTTGTTACAGGTGTGACAGGTGTTTGACCACTAGTTACAGTAGGTCTCTATGACAGAGTTTTACGGCAGATAGCCTGTACTCCTGTCCACCTTAATTGTTGATTACTAAAAGTATCCAAAACAAATTTAATTTCATCCTCAGTTGGGTCTGATTCAAGAAATTTATTTTCATAATGTGTATAGTCTAAATTAATTATTTCCAGATGTTGTGTAAGTAATTCAAATTTGACCTCAAGATCATCAAAATCTATGTTTGTATCTTGAGTTAATCCTATACAGACTGAAATTAGATTTTCTAATTGTGTAATCTTAGTCTGTAAAGACTGAAACTGAGTTTTCAAACAAGCCATTTTAATGGTATATTGAAAATTCTAGCACCACACTTAGAGTGTTTAAAAAACACTGTACTGCTATAAACAGCTGAGTTTTTGTTATGCTTAAGTCAGCAATAATCAGTCAGACACTACTGACCTACTAAGCTTAACCTCAGGGTCAATGACCATGAAGGGTACAGAGTACATGTGGGTGGTGTTTATGGCTTGAGTTTGCTGCGTCAGCCTGACCACGATGATTTATCGTAAATAACGATGTTATACACTTCATTCACTGTACACTATAAATGTCACTGTATAACTGTAAATCACACATGAATATTACTTACACATATATAAATGTCACTGTTAATATGTATTTGAAAGCTTACACTATATATATAAGTTCCTTTAATATAACAGGTATATCTATAAGAAACAAACTTTAACACAATCTTGTCTCTTAATTTCTGTTTATAAACATTATAAACACTATGTGTATATACACTCAGACAAACCAAACCTCAGTTGGGTTGTTGTTGTCGTAGTCAGCGTTTCTCAAGCTTGGAGCAGTAGATGACGGGTGCCATCCCCCGTTTTCTTGTTGGGTGAGTCACCCAGATCCCGTTTTCTTTGGGTGAACGCTGGTAACGCCCATTTTCTTTTGGCTGCCCATTCTCTGTGATTGAGTCTGGAGGGACTCATTTATACTGATTTATATTGTAAAAGACTAGTTTTACAGCTTTTTTCGAAGGACCTTGACTCGTAGGTTATTTGTACACTGTAGTACAACATATTTGGACCACATTGTGGCCTTTATCTGGTTTGAAGGACCAAAATGTTGAGAAATGGTATTACCAGCTAAGCTTATACATTTTGTATAGGGAAAACTTAACTTAGAAAGATCGCTCATCGCCTGCACAGCCACCCCTGCAGACGGGGTGGCTGTGCAGGCGATGAGAAGCTGTCGAAGTCATTCCTCAATGGGCTGAAATGAGTTATAATTTGTAAGATTATAAATTACCCCTAGGGGGTGTTATGTCAGCATATTTCATTCACTGATTGCTGACAAACTTACTTGTTTGGACTCAAAAGTCCGCACCTTACTGCCGACTATAGGTTGATTACAAACTCCTTGCGACTCAAGAACTGCGCAGTCCCCCATACTACAAGAAATTTGTAACCTACCTTGCTCTTGTAGCATGAGCTATGGTGTTCTTCACACCTTTGACAGATATTGGTGACTTGATAGAAGCTGAAGTGTCCTTGGATGTCCACGTCTTCCATAGTCTAGGAATACGCACTCTGGTACACTATGTTCCACAAGATTTATCTTTATTGTTCACAGTCTTATCACTAAAGAAGCTGATCACACTTCTCTGTAAGTGTTTATTGTGTTTTGTGGGACACTTTGTTCACACTAACGCACAGATCGTTCTTTGTTGGTTATCCTGGCGTCAGTGTCACTCTCAGTAGAGTCAAAAGTAATCTGAAGATGCCACAGCACCCCATGCCGTCACTGCCCCAGCAAAAAGGAAAAGCTGACCTAGTACTTTTTGCTTCCTTGCCACTTCCTCGATGAAGCAAAGCAGAATGTTTGTTTCTTGCTGTCTTAAGCATAGACAACAATGTACACTATCTTCACCATGGTAATAAAGTGGGAGCAGGATTTTCCTTAATTGTCCTACTAAGGTAAGAGATGAACTGTCTTTTATTAAGCTACACTTTGCAACACAGGACCGCACGGAGCGTCGAGCCACGTCACATACTGGTACTGCATCTGGGGTCAATTACTCGCTGTAGCAGTAAACAAGATATTTGCCCCTTCTGAGAGGGCTGGGCCCCTCAGGGCTGAAAGGGGCTGAAGGGGCTGATACCGCCCTCCTGGAGAAAATTTCTCCACAAATAGTTTCCACCAATCGACAGATGAATCAGAATATTAGTGCCGTTTTGCCAGGAGCACGAGCCATTGATCCAGCCAATAGCACTCTCCTTGGTGCTCCTCTTGGGTCCAATGCCATCGATCTGTTCCTAGAAAAAAATCTCAGACCTCCAGACGATGGAAAGCAGGATGAAAGACATTGACACACATGCCTTCTACCTACTCACCAGGTGCCTGTCAATCCCAAAACTTACCTACTTTCTGAGATGCTCCCCAGCCTTCATCAGTCCAAACTTCAAGGAATGTGACTGTCTCCTTAAGACCATGCTAGAGTGTGTATTGAATCTTTCCCTTGAAGATGGACAGTGGTTACAAGCCTCACTTCCGGTTAGGCTTGGGGGGCTAGGAGTACGCAGATCCTCCCAGATTGCTCTACCAGCTTTCCTATCCTCTTCCACAGCATCAAACGAGTTGATAAGAAATTCTTCCTGATCACTTCAGTGACTCAGCAGGAATACAGGACCCTAGCTATGCCAGTGCCATCACTGAATGGGAGACTCTTGCTGCTCCAGCACCAAACCCTAGCACAGCACTGTCACACAGTCAAGCTGGGATGGCCTGATCGCTGAAAAGGTGGTTGCCAACATGCTCAGGGCTGCAACATCAGATAGGGAGACTGCCCGTCTCCAGGCTTTCAGCTCACCTCACTCCGGGGACTTCCTCCAAACAGTTCTCATATCGGCAATGGGAACGCGCCTCGACCCTAAGACCCTCCGTATTGCAGTGGCTCTGCGCCTTGCTGCCCCAATTCACACAGAATATACGTGTATTTGCGGCGAAGCGCAAGCAAACCAATACGGTCTACATGGTCTTAACTGTTCCAAAACCAAGGGCTGGCATGCAAGACACAATGAGGTCAACATCATTAAGAGAACCCTTGCTACAGCTGGATGCCCAGCCGAGAGGGAGCCCCGATCGCTAGCAGCCAACAATTCCCACAACCCAGCAAACCGCCCTGACGGGATCACCATCTATCCTTGGAAGAATGGCAAGCTCTTAGCATGGGACTATACCTGTGTGTCCTCACTGGCTGACACCCATATCCATCACAGTGTCGGACGACAGGGAGGAGCTGTTGACCACTGGAAGGAATACAAGATCAGCAAGTACAGGGATATAAGCCAACAGTATCAATTTGTCCCAGTGGGATCAGAGACCTTGGGATCATGGGGAAAAAATGCCACACGTTTCCTTAAAGAATTGGGTTCCAGACTCATCGACACCTCCAGGGACCCAAGGGCAGCCACTTTCATGTTCTAGCGCCTCAGCATGGCCATCCAAAGGGAAAATGCATTGTACCACTGTATTCATGTTTGTGTTTTTCTGTAAATGCATTCTGTTTAATAAATTTTCACGTAGAATATTAAATATAGGGGGTGGTAGGAGAAGAAAATATTCAAACAGCTCCGGGGAGAACCTTGAGTTTTCCCTGAGGTACGTTTATTGTCTTCTCTGAGGATGAGGGTCCCCATTCCAGCTATAGAGGTGGTACTTCCCTATATTTTTTATGTGGTAATATATATATATATATATATATATACATATATATATATATATATATATATATATATATATATATATATATATATATATATATATATATATATATATATATATATCGTACCGAATAGGTAGAACTTGCAATCTTGGCTTAAATAGCAACACTCATCTTGCTATATAGGACAAG